>NW_027486126.1:0-26287 GCF_050908995.1 Andrena cerasifolii
AAAAAAATTTAAAAATTGAAAAAAATTAAAACAAAGAAATTTTTTTTAAAAAAATAAAAAACAATTTAAAAATTTAAAAAAAATTCTAAAAAATTAAAAAACATTTTTGAAATAAAATAATAATACTTTTAAAAAATTTTTTAAAAATTTAGAAAAATTTTCAAAAATTAAAAAAAAAAAAAAAAAATTTAAAATAAAAAAATTTAAAATATAAAAAAAAATTTAAAAATTAAAAAAAAATTGAAATTAGAAAAATAATAATATATAAATAATTTAAAAAAAATAAAAAAAATTTTAAAAATTAAAAAAAATTAAAATAAATTTAAAAAAAATTTTAAAATTTGAAAAAATTAAAAAAAATTAAAAAAAAGATTTTGAAATAAAAAAATAATCCTTTTTAAGAAATTAAAAAAAAATTAGAAAAATTATCAAAAATTAAAAAAAAAATAAAAAAATTTAAAAATTAAAAAGATAGAAATAATTTTTTAAAAAATAAATATAAAAATTTTAAAATTAAAACAAAATTAAAATAAAAATTTAAAAAAAAATTTAAAAATTGAAAAAAATTAAAAAACATTTTTGAAATAAAAAATAATACTTTTAAAAAAATTTAAAAAAAATTAGAAAAATTTTCAAAAATAAAAAAAAAATAAAAAATTTTAAAAATTAAAAAAATTAAAAAATATAGAAAAAAAATTAAAAAATAAATATTTTTTTTTTAATTTTGTTAAAAAATTGAAACAAATTTAAAAAAAAATTTTAAAAATTTAAAAAAATTAAAAAAAATTTTAATAAATTAAAAAAAAGATTTTGAAATAAAAAATAATACTTTTAAAAAATTAAATCAAAAAATTTGAAAAATTTTCAAAAATTTAAAAAAAAATAAAAAAATTTAAAAATTAAAAAGAGAGAAATAATTTTTAAAAAAATAAATATAAAAATTTTAAAATTAAAACAAAATTAAAATAAAAATTTAAAAAAAAATTTAAAAATTGAAAAAAATTAAAACAAAGAAATTTTTTTTAAAAAAATAAAAAACAATTTAAAAATTTAAAAAAAATTCTAAAAAATTAAAAAACATTTTTGAAATAAAATAATAATACTTTTAAAAAATTTTTTAAAAATTTAGAAAAATTTTCAAAAATTAAAAAAAAAAAAAAAAATTTAAAATAAAAAAATTTAAAATATAAAAAAAAATTTAAAAATTAAAAAAAAATTGAAATTAGAAAAATAATAATATATAAATAATTTAAAAAAAATAAAAAAAATTTTAAAAATTAAAAAAAATTAAAATAAATTTAAAAAAAATTTTAAAATTTGAAAAAATTAAAAAAAATTAAAAAAAAGATTTTGAAATAAAAAAATAATCCTTTTTAAGAAATTAAAAAAAAATTAGAAAAATTATCAAAAATTAAAAAAAAAATAAAAAAATTTAAAAATTAAAAAGATAGAAATAATTTTTTAAAAAATAAATATAAAAATTTTAAAATTAAAACAAAATTAAAATAAAAATTTAAAAAAAAATTTAAAAAGTGAAAAAAATTAAAACATAAAGAAATTTTTTTTTAAAAAAATAAAAAACAATTTAAAAATTTTAAAAAAAATTCTAAAAAATTAAAAAACATTTTTGAAATAAAATAATAATACTTTTAAAAAAATTTTAAAAAATTTAGAAAAATTTTCAAAAATTAAAAAAAAAAATAAAAAAAAAATTTAAAATAAAAAAATTTAAAATATAAAAAAAAATTTAAAAATTAAAAAAAATTTTAAATTAAAAAAATAATAATATATAAATAATTTAAAAAAAATAAAAAAAATTTTAAAAATTAAAAAAAATTAAAATAAATTTAAAAAAAATTTTAAAATTTGAAAAAATTAAAAAAAATTAAAAAAAAGATTTTGAAATAAAAAAATAATCCTTTTTAAGAAATTAAAAAAAAATTAGAAAAATTATCAAAAATTTAAAAAAAAATAAAAAAATTTAAAAATTAAAAAGATAGAAATAATTTTTAAAAAAATAAATATAAAAATTTTAAAATTAAAACAAAATTAAAATAAAAATTTAAAAAAAAATTTAAAAAGTGAAAAAAATTAAAACATAAAGAAATTTTTTTTTAAAAAAATAAAAAACAATTTAAAAATTAAAAAAAAATTCTAAAAAATTAAAAAACATTTTTGAAATAAAAAAATAATACATTTAAAAATTTTTTTAAAAATTTAGAAAAATTTTCAAAAATTAAAAAAAAAAATTTTAAAATAAAAAAATTTAAAATATAAAAAAAATTTAAAAATTAAAAAAAAAATTAAATTAAAAAAATAATAATATATAAATAATTTAAAAAAAATAAAAAAATTTAAAAAATTAAAAGAAATTTTAAAATTTGATAAAATTAAAAAAAAAATAAAAAACATTTTTGAAATAAAAAAATAATACTTTTAAAAAAATTAAAAAACAAATTAGAAAAATTTTCAAAAATAAAAAAAAATAAAAAATTTTAAAAATTAAAAAAATTAAAAAATATAGAAAAAAAATTAAAAAATAAATAATTTTTTTTTAATTTTGTTAAAAAATCGAAACAAATTTAAAAAAAAATTTAAAAAATTTCAAAAAATTAAAAAAAAAATTTAATAAATTAAAAAAAAGATTTTGAAATAAAAAAATAATCCTTTTTAAAAAATTTAAAAAAAAATTAGAAAAATTATCAAAAATTAAAAAAAAAATAAAAAAATTTAAAAATTAAAAAGATAGAAATAATTTTTAAAAAAATAAATATAAAAATTTTAAAATTAAAACAAAATTAAAATAAAAATTTAAAAAAAAATTTAAAAATTGAAAAAAATTAAAAAACATTTTTGAAATAAAAAATAATACTTTTAAAAAAATTAAAAAAAAAATTAGAAAAATTTTCAAAAATAAAAAAAAAATAAAAAATTTTAAAAATTAAAAAGATAGAAATAGTTTTTAAAAAAATAAATATAAAAATTTTAAAATTAAAACAAAATTAAAATAAAAATTTAAAAAAAAATTTAAAAAGTGAAAAAAATTAAAACATAAAGAAATTTTTTTTTTAAAAAAATAAAAAACAATTTAAAAATTTAAAAAAAAATTCTAAAAAATTAAAAAACATTTTTGAAATAAAATAATAATACTTTTAAAAAAATTTTAAAAAATTTAGAAAAATTTTCAAAAATTAAAAAAAAAATAAAAAAAAAATTTAAAATAAAAAAATTTAAAATATAAAAAAAATTTAAAAATTAAAAAAAATTTTAAATTAAAAAAATAATAATATATAAATAATTTAAAAAAAATAAAAAAAATTTTAAAAATTAAAAAAAATTAAAATAAATTTAAAAAAAATTTTAAAATTTGAAAAAATTAAAAAAAATTAAAAAAAAGATTTTGAAATAAAAAAATAATCCTTTTTAAGAAATTAAAAAAAAATTAGAAAAATTATCAAAAATTTAAAAAAAAATAAAAAAATTTAAAAATTAAAAAGATAGAAATAATTTTTAAAAAAATAAATATAAAAATTTTAAAATTAAAACAAAATTAAAATAAAAATTTAAAAAAAAATTTAAAAAGTGAAAAAAATTAAAACATAAAGAAATTTTTTTTTTAAAAAAATAAAAAACAATTTAAAAATTAAAAAAAAAATTCTAAAAAATTAAAAAACATTTTTGAAATAAAAAAATAATACATTTAAAAATTTTTTTAAAAATTTAGAAAAATTTTCAAAAATTAAAAAAAAAAAATTTTAAAATAAAAAAATTTAAAATATAAAAAAAATTTAAAAATTAAAAAAAAAATTAAATTAAAAAAATAATAATATATAAATAATTTAAAAAAAATAAAAAAATTTAAAAAATTAAAAGAAATTTTAAAATTTGATAAAATTAAAAAAAAAATAAAAAACATTTTTGAAATAAAAAAATAATACTTTTAAAAAAATTAAAAAACAAATTAGAAAAATTTTCAAAAATAAAAAAAAATAAAAAATTTTAAAAATTAAAAAAATTAAAAAATATAGAAAAAAAATTAAAAAATAAATAATTTTTTTTTAATTTTGTTAAAAAATCGAAACAAATTTAAAAAAAAATTTAAAAAATTTCAAAAAATTAAAAAAAAAATTTAATAAATTAAAAAAAAGATTTTGAAATAAAAAAATAATCCTTTTTAAAAAATTTAAAAAAAAATTAGAAAAATTATCAAAAATTAAAAAAAAAATAAAAAAATTTAAAAATTAAAAAGATAGAAATAATTTTTAAAAAAATAAATATAAAAATTTTAAAATTAAAACAAAATTAAAATAAAAATTTAAAAAAAAATTTAAAAATTGAAAAAAATTAAAAAACATTTTTGAAATAAAAAATAATACTTTTAAAAAAATTAAAAAAAAAATTAGAAAAATTTTCAAAAATAAAAAAAAAATAAAAAATTTTAAAAATTAAAAAGATAGAAATAGTTTTTAAAAAAATAAATATAAAAATTTTAAAATTAAAACAGAATTAAAATAAAAATTTTTAAAAAAAAATTTAAAAATTGAAAAAAATTAAAAAACATTTTTGAAATAAAAAATAATACTTTTAAAAAAAAATTAAAAAAAAAATTAGAAAAATTTTCAAAAATAAAAAAAAAATAAAAAATTTTAAAAATTAAAAAAATTAAAAAATATAGAAAAAAAATTAAAAAATAAATAATTTTTTTTTAATTAAAAAATCGAAACAAATTTAAAAAAAATTTAAAAAATTTAAAAAAATTAAAAAAAAAATTTAATAAATTAAAAAAAAGATTTTGGAATAAAAAAATAATCCTTTTTAAAAAATTTAAAAAAAAATTAGAAAAATTATCAAAAATTAAAAAAAAAATAAAAAAATTTAAAAATTAAAAAGATAGAAATAATTTTTAAAAAAATAAATATAAAAATTTTAAAATTAAAACAAAATTAAAATAAAAATTTAAAAAAAATTTAAAAATTGAAAAAAATTAAAAAACATTTTTGAAATAAAAAATAATACTTTTAAAAAAATTTAAAAAAAATTAGAAAAATTTTCAAAAATAAAAAAAAATAAAAAATTTTAAAAATTAAAAAAATTAAAAAATATAGAAAAAAAATTAAAAAATAAATATTTTTTTTTTAATTTTGTTAAAAAATTGAAACAAATTTAAAAAAAAATTTTAAAAATTTAAAAAAATTAAAAAAAATTTTAATAAATTAAAAAAAAGATTTTGAAATAAAAAATAATACTTTTAAAAAATTAAATCAAAAAATTTGAAAAATTTTCAAAAATTTAAAAAAAAATAAAAAAATTTAAAAATTAAAAAGATAGAAATAATTTTTAAAAAAATAAATATAAAAATTTTAAAATTAAAACAAAATTAAAATAAAAATTTAAAAAAAAAATTTAAAAAGTGAAAAAAATTAAAACATAAAGAAATTTTTTTTTAAAAAAATAAAAAACAGTTTAAAAATTTAAAAAAAAATTCTAAAAAATTAAAAAACATTTTTGAAATAAAAAAATAATACTTTTAAAAAATTTTTTAAAAATTTAGAAAAATTTTCAAAAATTAAAAAAAAAAATTTTAAAATAAAAAAATTTAAAATATAAAAAAAATTTAAAAATTAAAAAAAATTAAATTAAAAAATAATAATATATAAATAATTTTAAAAAAATAAAAAAATTTAAAAAATTAAAAAAAATTTTAAAATTTGATAAAATTAAAAAAAAAATTAAAAACATTTTTGAAATAAAAAAATAATACTTTTAAAAAAATTAAAAAAAAATTTAGAAAAATAAAAAAAAATAAAAAAAAATAAAAAAAAATTTAAAAATTAAAAAAATTAAAAAAATTAAAAATATAGAAAAAAATTAAAAAATAAATATTTTTTTAATTTTGTTAAAAAATTGAAACAAATTTTAAAAAAAAATTTAAAATTTAAAAAAATTTTAAAAAATTTAGAAAAATTATCAAAAATTTAAAAAAAATTTAAAAATTAAAAAGATATAAATAATTTTTTAAAAAAATAAATAAAAAATTTTAAAATTAAAACAAAATTAAAATAAAAATTTTTAAAAAAATTTAAAAATTGAAAAAAATTAAAAAACATTTTTGAAATAAAAAATAATACTTTTAAAAAAAATTAAAAAACAAATTAGAAAAATTTTCAAAAATAAAAAAAATAAAAAATTTTAAAAATTAAAAAATTAAAAAATATAGAAAAAAAATTAAAAAATAAATAATTTTTTTTTAATTTTGTTAAAAAATCGAAACAAATTTTAAAAAAAATTTAAAAGTTTAAAAAAATTTTAAAAATTTAGAAAAATTTTCAAAAATTAAAAAAAAAATAAAAAAAAATTTTAAAATAAAAAAATTTAAAATATAAAAAAAATTTAAAAATTAAAAAAAAATTTAAATTAAAAAAGTAATAATATATAAATAATTTAAAAAAAATAAAAAAAATTTTAAAAATTAAAAAAAATTAAAATAAATTTAAAAAAAATTTTAAAATTTGAAAAAATTAAAAAAAATTAAAAAAAAGATTTTGAAATAAAAAAATAATCCTTTTAAGAAATTAAAAAAAAAATTAGAAAAATTATCAAAAATTTAAAAAAAATAAAAAAATTTAAAAATTAAAAAGATAGAAATAATTTTTAAAAAAATAAATATAAAAATTTTAAAATTAAAACAAAATTAAAATAAAAATTTAAAAAAAAAAATTAAAAATTTAAAAAAATTAAAACATAAAGAAATTTTTTTTAAAAAAATAAAAAACAATTTAAAAATTTAAAAAAAATTCTAAAAAATTAAAAAACATTTTTGAAATAAAAAAATAATAATATATAAATAATTTTAAAAAAATAAAAAAATTTAAAAAATTAAAAAAAAAAATAAAAAAAAATTTTAAAATAAAAAAATTTAAAATGTAAAAAAAAATTTAAAAATTAAAAAAAAATTTAAATTAAAAAATAATAAATAATAATATATAAATAATTTAAAAAAATAAAAAAAATTTTAAAAATTAAAAAAAATTAAAATAAATTTAAAAAAAAATTTTAAAATTTGAAAACATTAAAAAAAATTAAAAAAAAGATTTTGAAATAAAAAAATAATCCTTTTTAAGAAATTAAAAAAAAATTAGAAAAATTTTCAAAAATTAAAAAAAAAAAATTTTAAAATAAAAAAATTTAAAATATAAAAAAAATTTAAAAATTAAAAAAAAATTAAATTAAAAAAATAATAATATATAAATAATTTTAAAAAAATAAAAAAATTTAAAAAATTAAAAAAAATTTTAAAATTTGATAAAATTAAAAAAAAAATTAAAAAACATTTTTGAAATAAAAAAATAATACTTTTAAAAAAATTAAAAAAAAATTTAGAAAAATAAAAAAAAATAAAAAAAAATAAAAAAAATTTAAAAATTAAAAAAATTAAAAAAATTAAAAATATAGAAAAAAATTAAAAAATAAATATTTTTTTTAATTTTGTTAAAAAATTGAAACAAATTTTAAAAAAAAATTTAAAAATTTAAAAAAATTTTAAAAAAATTTAGAAAAATTATCAAAAATTTAAAAAAAATTTAAAAATTAAAAAGATATAAATAATTTTTTAAAAAAATAAATAAAAAATTTTAAAATTAAAACAAAATTAAAATAAAAATTTTTAAAAAAAAATTTAAAAATTGAAAAAAATTAAAAAACATTTTTGAAATAAAAAATAATACTTTTAAAAAAAATTAAAAAACAAATTAGAAAAATTTTCAAAAATAAAAAAAATAAAAAATTTTAAAAATTAAAAAAATTAAAAAATATAGAAAAAAAATTAAAAAATAAATAATTTTTTTTTAATTTTGTTAAAAAATCGAAACAAATTTTAAAAAAAAATTTAAAAGTTTAAAAAAATTTTAAAAAATTTAGAAAAATTTTCAAAAATTAAAAAAAAAAATAAAAAAAAATTTTAAAATAAAAAAATTTAAAATATAAAAAAAATTTTAAAATTAAAAAAAAATTTAAATTAAAAAAGTAATAATATATAAATAATTTAAAAAAAATAAAAAAAATTTTAAAAATTAAAAAAAATTAAAATAAATTTAAAAAAAAATTTTAAAATTTGAAAAAATTAAAAAAAATTAAAAAAAAGATTTTGAAATAAAAAAATAATCCTTTTTAAGAAATTAAAAAAAAAATTAGAAAAATTATCAAAAATTTAAAAAAAAATAAAAAAATTTAAAAATTAAAAAGATAGAAATAATTTTTAAAAAAATAAATATAAAAATTTTAAAATTAAAACAAAATTAAAATAAAAATTTAAAAAAAAAAATTAAAAATTTAAAAAAATTAAAACATAAAGAAATTTTTTTTAAAAAAATAAAAAACAATTTAAAAATTTAAAAAAAAATTCTAAAAAATTAAAAAACATTTTTGAAATAAAAAAATAATACTTTTAAAAAAATTTTAAAAAATTTAGAAAAATTTTCAAAAATTAAAAAAAAAAATAAAAAAAAATTTTAAAATAAAAAAATTTAAAATGTAAAAAAAAATTTAAAAATTAAAAAAAAATTTAAATTAAAAAATAATAATATATAAATAATTTAAAAAAATAAAAAAAATTTTAAAAATTAAAAAAAATTAAAATAAATTTAAAAAAAAATTTTAAAATTTGAAAACATTAAAAAAAATTAAAAAAAAGATTTTGAAATAAAAAAATAATCCTTTTTAAGAAATTAAAAAAAAATTAGAAAAATTATCAAAAATTTAAAAAAAAATAAAAAAATTTAAAAATTAAAAAGATAGAAATAATTTTTAAAAAAATAAATATAAAAATTTTAAAATTAAAACAAAATTAAAATAAAAATTTAAAAAAAAAACTTAAAAAGTGAAAAAAATTAAAACATAAAGAAATTTTTTTTAAAAAAATAAAAAACAATTTAAAAATTTAAAAAAAATTCTAAAAAATTAAAAAACATTTTTGAAATAAAAAAATAATACTTTTAAAAAAATTTTTAAAAATTTAGAAAAATTTTCAAAAATTAAAAAAAAAATAAAAAAAATTTTAAAATAAAAAAATTTAAAGTATAAAAAAAAATTTAAAAATTAAAAAAAAGTTTAAATTAAAAAAATAATAATATATAAATAATTTAAAAAAAATATAAAAAATTTTAAAAATTAAAAAAATTAAAATAAATTTAAAAAAAAATTTTAAAATTTGAAAAAATTATAAAAAAATTAAAAAACATTTTTGAAATAAAAAAATAATACTTTAAAAAAAATTTTAAAAAAATTTAGAAAAATTTTCAAAAATTAAAAAAAAAATAAAAAAAATTAAAAATTAAAAAAAAAATTTAAAAATTAAAAAAAATTTTAAAAATTAAAAAAAAAATTTTAAAGTTAAAAATATTTTAAAGTTAAAAAAAATTTAAGAAAATATAAGAAAAATTTAAAAATTTGAAAAAATTAAAAACATTTTTGAAATAAAAAAATAATACTTTTAAAAAAATTTTAAAAAAATTTAGAAAAATTTTCAAAAATTAAAAAAAAAATAAAAAAAATTAAAAATTAAAAAAAAAATTTAAAAATTAAAAAAAAATTTTAAAAATTAAAAAAAAAATTTTAAAGTTAAAAATATTTTAAAGTTAAAAAAAATTTAAGAAAATTTAAGAAAAATTTAAAAATTTGAAAAAATTAAAAAAAATTAAAAACATTTTTGAAATAAAAAAATAATACTTTTAAAAAATTTTTAAAAAATTTAGAAAAATTTTGAAAAATTAAAAAAAAATAAAAAAATTTAAAAATTAAAAAAAAAATTTAAAAATTAAAAAAAAATTTTAAAAATTAAAAAAAAATTGTAAAGTTAAAAAAATGTAAAAATTTAAAAAAATTTAAATTAAAAAAATTAAAAGAATATAAATAATTTTTTTAAAAAAAAATTAAAAATTAAAAAAAAATTAAAATAAAAATTTAAAAAAAAAATGTTAAAAAAAATTTTTTAAATTTTTTAAAAATATTTAAAAATTAAAAAAAATTTTAAAAATTAAAAAAAATATATAAGAAAGTTTAAAGAAAAATTTAAAAGTTTAAAAAAATTTTAAAAAATTTAGAAAAATTTTCAAAAATTAAAAAAAAAAATAAAAAAAAAATTTTAAAATAAAAAAATTTAAAATATAAAAAAAATTTAAAAATTAAAAAAAAATTTAAATTAAAAAAGTAATAATATATAAATAATTTAAAAAAAATAAAAAAAATTTTAAAAATTAAAAAAAATTAAAATAAATTTAAAAAAAAATTTTAAAATTTGAAAAAATTAAAAAAAATTAAAAAAAAGATTTTGAAATAAAAAAATAATCCTTTTTAAGAAATTAAAAAAAAAATTAGAAAAATTATCAAAAATTTAAAAAAAAATAAAAAAATTTAAAAATTAAAAAGATAGAAATAATTTTTAAAAAAATAAATATAAAAATTTTAAAATTAAAACAAAATTAAAATAAAAATTTAAAAAAAAAAATTAAAAATTTAAAAAAATTAAAACATAAAGAAATTTTTTTTAAAAAAATAAAAAACAATTTAAAAATTTAAAAAAAAATTCTAAAAAATTAAAAAACATTTTTGAAATAAAAAAATAATACTTTTAAAAAAATTTTAAAAAATTTAGAAAAATTTTCAAAAATTAAAAAAAAAAATAAAAAAAAATTTTAAAATAAAAAAATTTAAAATGTAAAAAAAAATTTAAAAATTAAAAAAAAATTTAAATTAAAAAATAATAATATATAAATAATTTAAAAAAATAAAAAAAATTTTAAAAATTAAAAAAAATTAAAATAAATTTAAAAAAAAATTTGAAAATTTGAAAACATTAAAAAAAATTAAAAAAAAGATTTTGAAATAAAAAAATAATCCTTTTTAAGAAATTAAAAAAAAATTAGAAAAATTATCAAAAATTTAAAAAAAAATAAAAAAATTTAAAAATTAAAAAGATAGAAATAATTTTTAAAAAAATAAATATAAAAATTTTAAAATTAAAACAGAATTAAAATAAAAATTTTTAAAAAAAAATTTAAAAATTGAAAAAAATTAAAAAACATTTTTGAAATAAAAAATAATACTTTTAAAAAAAAATTAAAAAAAAAATTAGAAAAATTTTCAAAAATAAAAAAAAAATAAAAATTTTAAAAATTAAAAAAATTAAAAAATATAGAAAAAAAATTAAAAAATAAATAATTTTTTTTTAATTTTGTTAAAAAATCGAAACAAATTTAAAAAAAAATTTAAAAAATTTAAAAAAATTAAAAAAAAAATTTAATAAATTAAAAAAAAGATTTTGGAATAAAAAAATAATCCTTTTTAAAAAATTTAAAAAAAAAATTAGAAAAATTATCAAAAATTAAAAAAAAAATAAAAAAATTTAAAAATTAAAAAGATAGAAATAATTTTTAAAAAAATAAATATAAAAATTTTAAAATTAAAACAAAATTAAAATAAAAATTTAAAAAAAAATTTAAAAAGTGAAAAAAATTAAAACATAAAGAAATTTTTTTTTTAAAAAAATAAAAAACAATTTAAAAATTTAAAAAAAAATTCTAAAAAATTAAAAAACATTTTTGAAATAAAATAATAATACTTTTAAAAAAATTTTAAAAAATTTAGAAAAATTTTTCAAAAATTAAAAAAAAAATAAAAAAAAAATTTAAAATAAAAAAATTTAAAATATAAAAAAAAATTTAAAAATTAAAAAAAATTTTAAATTAAAAAAATAATAATATATAAATAATTTAAAAAAAATAAAAAAAATTTTAAAAATTAAAAAAAATTAAAATAAATTTAAAATTTGAAAAAATTAAAAAAAATTAAAAAAAAGATTTTGAAATAAAAAAATAATCCTTTTTAAGAAATTAAAAAAAAATTAGAAAAATTATCAAAAATTTAAAAAAAAATAAAAAAATTTAAAAATTAAAAAGATAGAAATAATTTTTAAAAAAATAAATATAAAAATTTTAAAATTAAAACAAAATTAAAATAAAAATTTAAAAAAAAATTTAAAAAGTGAAAAAAATTAAAACATAAAGAAATTTTTTTTTTAAAAAAATAAAAAACAATTTAAAAATTAAAAAAAAAATTCTAAAAAATTAAAAAACATTTTTGAAATAAAAAAATAATACATTTAAAAATTTTTTTAAAAATTTAGAAAAATTTTCAAAAATTAAAAAAAAAAATTTTAAAATAAAAAAATTTAAAATATAAAAAAAATTTAAAAATTAAAAAAAAAATTAAATTAAAAAAATAATAATATATAAATAATTTAAAAAAAATAAAAAAATTTAAAAAATTAAAAGAAATTTTAAAATTTGATAAAATTAAAAAAAAAATAAAAAACATTTTTGAAATAAAAAAATAATACTTTTAAAAAAATTAAAAAACAAATTAGAAAAATTTTCAAAAATAAAAAAAAATAAAAAATTTTAAAAATTAAAAAAATTAAAAAATATAGAAAAAAAATTAAAAAATAAATAATTTTTTTTTAATTTTGTTAAAAAATCGAAACAAATTTAAAAAAAAATTTAAAAAATTTCAAAAAATTAAAAAAAAAATTTAATAAATTAAAAAAAAGATTTTGAAATAAAAAAATAATCCTTTTTAAAAAATTTAAAAAAAAATTAGAAAAATTATCAAAAATTAAAAAAAAAATAAAAAAATTTAAAAATTAAAAAGATAGAAATAATTTTTAAAAAAATAAATATAAAAATTTTAAAATTAAAACAAAATTAAAATAAAAATTTAAAAAAAAATTTAAAAATTGAAAAAAATTAAAAAACATTTTTGAAATAAAAAATAATACTTTTAAAAAAATTAAAAAAAAAATTAGAAAAATTTTCAAAAATAAAAAAAAAATAAAAAATTTTAAAAATTAAAAAGATAGAAATAGTTTTTAAAAAAATAAATATAAAAATTTTAAAATTAAAACAGAATTAAAATAAAAATTTTTAAAAAAAAATTTAAAAATTGAAAAAAATTAAAAAACATTTTTGAAATAAAAAATAATACTTTTAAAAAAAAATTAAAAAAAAAATTAGAAAAATTTTCAAAAATAAAAAAAAAATAAAAAATTTTAAAAATTAAAAAAATTAAAAAATATAGAAAAAAAATTAAAAAATAAATAATTTTTTTTTAATTTTGTTAAAAAATCGAAACAAATTTAAAAAAAAATTTAAAAAATTTAAAAAAATTAAAAAAAAAATTTAATAAATTAAAAAAAAGATTTTGGAATAAAAAAATAATCCTTTTTAAAAAATTTAAAAAAAAATTAGAAAAATTATCAAAAATTAAAAAAAAAATAAAAAAATTTAAAAATTAAAAAGATAGAAATAATTTTTAAAAAAATAAATATAAAAATTTTAAAATTAAAACAAAATTAAAATAAAAATTTAAAAAAAAATTTAAAAATTGAAAAAAATTAAAAAACATTTTTGAAATAAAAAATAATACTTTTAAAAAAATTTAAAAAAAATTAGAAAAATTTTCAAAAATAAAAAAAAAATAAAAAATTTTAAAAATTAAAAAAATTAAAAAATATAGAAAAAAAATTAAAAAATAAATATTTTTTTTTTAATTTTGTTAAAAAATTGAAACAAATTTAAAAAAAAATTTTAAAAATTTAAAAAAATTAAAAAAAATTTTAATAAATTAAAAAAAAGATTTTGAAATAAAAAATAATACTTTTAAAAAATTAAATCAAAAAATTTGAAAAATTTTCAAAAATTTAAAAAAAAATAAAAAAATTTAAAAATTAAAAAGATAGAAATAATTTTTAAAAAAATAAATATAAAAATTTTAAAATTAAAACAAAATTAAAATAAAAATTTAAAAAAAAATTTAAAAATTGAAAAAAATTAAAACAAAGAAATTTTTTTTAAAAAAATAAAAAACAATTTAAAAATTTAAAAAAAATTCTAAAAAATTAAAAAACATTTTTGAAATAAAATAATAATACTTTTAAAAAATTTTTTAAAAATTTAGAAAAATTTTCAAAAATTAAAAAAAAAAAAAAAAAATTTAAAATAAAAAAATTTAAAATATAAAAAAAAATTTAAAAATTAAAAAAAAATTGAAATTAGAAAAATAATAATATATAAATAATTTAAAAAAAATAAAAAAAATTTTAAAAATTAAAAAAAATTAAAATAAATTTAAAAAAAATTTTAAAATTTGAAAAAATTAAAAAAAATTAAAAAAAAGATTTTGAAATAAAAAAATAATCCTTTTTAAGAAATTAAAAAAAAATTAGAAAAATTATCAAAAATTAAAAAAAAAATAAAAAAATTTAAAAATTAAAAAGATAGAAATAATTTTTTAAAAAATAAATATAAAAATTTTAAAATTAAAACAAAATTAAAATAAAAATTTAAAAAAAAATTTAAAAATTGAAAAAAATTAAAAAACATTTTTGAAATAAAAAATAATACTTTTAAAAAAATTTAAAAAAAATTAGAAAAATTTTCAAAAATAAAAAAAAAATAAAAAATTTTAAAAATTAAAAAAATTAAAAAATATAGAAAAAAAATTAAAAAATAAATATTTTTTTTTTAATTTTGTTAAAAAATTGAAACAAATTTAAAAAAAAATTTTAAAAATTTAAAAAAATTAAAAAAAATTTTAATAAATTAAAAAAAAGATTTTGAAATAAAAAATAATACTTTTAAAAAATTAAATCAAAAAATTTGAAAAATTTTCAAAAATTTAAAAAAAAATAAAAAAATTTAAAAATTAAAAAGAGAGAAATAATTTTTAAAAAAATAAATATAAAAATTTTAAAATTAAAACAAAATTAAAATAAAAATTTAAAAAAAAATTTAAAAATTGAAAAAAATTAAAACAAAGAAATTTTTTTTAAAAAAATAAAAAACAATTTAAAAATTTAAAAAAAATTCTAAAAAATTAAAAAACATTTTTGAAATAAAATAATAATACTTTTAAAAAATTTTTTAAAAATTTAGAAAAATTTTCAAAAATTAAAAAAAAAAAAAAAAATTTAAAATAAAAAAATTTAAAATATAAAAAAAAATTTAAAAATTAAAAAAAAATTGAAATTAGAAAAATAATAATATATAAATAATTTAAAAAAAATAAAAAAAATTTTAAAAATTAAAAAAAATTAAAATAAATTTAAAAAAAATTTTAAAATTTGAAAAAATTAAAAAAAATTAAAAAAAAGATTTTGAAATAAAAAA
This sequence comes from Andrena cerasifolii, assembly GCF_050908995.1. Taxonomy (NCBI): domain Eukaryota; kingdom Metazoa; phylum Arthropoda; class Insecta; order Hymenoptera; family Andrenidae; genus Andrena; species Andrena cerasifolii. Next base: position 15,219 of record NW_027486126.1, read on the forward strand.
ATAATCCTTTTTAAGAAATTAAAAAAAAATTAGAAAAATTATCAAAAATTAAAAAAAAAATAAAAAAATTTAAAAATTAAAAAGATAGAAATAATTTTTTAAAAAATAAATATAAAAATTTTAAAATTAAAACAAAATTAAAATAAAAATTTAAAAAAAAATTTAAAAAGTGAAAAAAATTAAAACATAAAGAAATTTTTTTTTTAAAAAAATAAAAAACAATTTAAAAATTTTAAAAAAAATTCTAAAAAATTAAAAAACATTTTTGAAATAAAATAATAATACTTTTAAAAAAATTTTAAAAAATTTAGAAAAATTTTCAAAAATTAAAAAAAAAAATAAAAAAAAATTTAAAATAAAAAAATTTAAAATATAAAAAAAAATTTAAAAATTAAAAAAAATTTTAAATTAAAAAAATAATAATATATAAATAATTTAAAAAAAATAAAAAAAATTTTAAAAATTAAAAAAAATTAAAATAAATTTAAAAAAAATTTTAAAATTTGAAAAAATTAAAAAAATTAAAAAAAAGATTTTGAAATAAAAAAATAATCCTTTTTAAGAAATTAAAAAAAAATTAGAAAAATTATCAAAAATTTAAAAAAAAATAAAAAAATTTAAAAATTAAAAAGATAGAAATAATTTTTAAAAAAATAAATATAAAAATTTTAAAATTAAAACAAAATTAAAATAAAAATTTAAAAAAAATTTAAAAAGTGAAAAAAATTAAAACATAAAGAAATTTTTTTTTAAAAAATAAAAAACAATTTAAAAATTAAAAAAAAATTCTAAAAAATTAAAAAACATTTTTGAAATAAAAAAATAATACATTTAAAAATTTTTTTAAAAATTTAGAAAAATTTTCAAAAATTAAAAAAAAAAAATTTTAAAATAAAAAAATTTAAAATATAAAAAAAATTTAAAAATTAAAAAAAAAATTAAATTAAAAAAATAATAATATATAAATAATTTAAAAAAAATAAAAAAATTTAAAAAATTAAAAGAAATTTTAAAATTTGATAAAATTAAAAAAAAAATAAAAAACATTTTTGAAATAAAAAAATAATACTTTTAAAAAAATTAAAAAACAAATTAGAAAAATTTTCAAAAATAAAAAAAAATAAAAAATTTTAAAAATTAAAAAAATTAAAAAATATAGAAAAAAAATTAAAAAATAAATAATTTTTTTTTAATTTTGTTAAAAAATCGAAACAAATTTAAAAAAAAATTTAAAAAATTTCAAAAAATTAAAAAAAAAATTTAATAAATTAAAAAAAAGATTTTGAAATAAAAAAATAATCCTTTTTAAAAAATTTAAAAAAAAATTAGAAAAATTATCAAAAATTAAAAAAAAAATAAAAAAATTTAAAAATTAAAAAGATAGAAATAATTTTTAAAAAAATAAATATAAAAATTTTAAAATTAAAACAAAATTAAAATAAAAATTTAAAAAAAAATTTAAAAATTGAAAAAAATTAAAAAACATTTTTGAAATAAAAAATAATACTTTTAAAAAAATTAAAAAAAAAATTAGAAAAATTTTCAAAAATAAAAAAAAAATAAAAAATTTTAAAAATTAAAAAGATAGAAATAGTTTTTAAAAAAATAAATATAAAAATTTTAAAATTAAAACAAAATTAAAATAAAAATTTTTAAAAAAAAATTTAAAAATTGAAAAAAATTAAAAAACATTTTTGAAATAAAAAATAATACTTTTAAAAAAAAATTAAAAAAAAAATTAGAAAAATTTTCAAAAATAAAAAAAAAATAAAAAATTTTAAAAATTAAAAAATTTAAAAAATATAGAAAAAAAATTAAAAAATAAATAATTTTTTTTTAATTTTGTTAAAAAATCGAAACAAATTTAAAAAAAAATTTAAAAAATTTAAAAAAATTAAAAAAAAAATTTAATAAATTAAAAAAAAGATTTTGGAATAAAAAAATAATCCTTTTTAAAAAATTTAAAAAAAAATTAGAAAAATTATCAAAAATTAAAAAAAAAATAAAAAAATTTAAAAATTAAAAAGATAGAAATAATTTTTAAAAAAATAAATATAAAAATTTTAAAATTAAAACAAAATTAAAATAAAAATTTAAAAAAAAATTTAAAAATTGAAAAAAATTAAAAAACATTTTTGAAATAAAAAATAATACTTTTAAAAAAATTTAAAAAAAATTAGAAAAATTTTCAAAAATAAAAAAAAAATAAAAAATTTTAAAAATTAAAAAAATTAAAAAATATAGAAAAAAAATTAAAAAATAAATATTTTTTTTTTAATTTTGTTAAAAAATTGAAACAAATTTAAAAAAAATTTTTTAAAATTTAAAAAAATTAAAAAAAATTTTAATAAATTAAAAAAAAGATTTTGAAATAAAAAATAATACTTTTAAAAAATTAAATCAAAAAATTTGAAAAATTTTCAAAAATTTAAAAAAAAATAAAAAAATTTAAAAATTAAAAAGATAGAAATAATTTTTAAAAAAATAAATATAAAAATTTTAAAATTAAAACAAAATTAAAATAAAAATTTAAAAAAAAAATTTAAAAAGTGAAAAAAATTAAAACAAAGAAATTTTTTTTTAAAAAAATAAAAAACAGTTTAAAAATTTAAAAAAAAATTCTAAAAAATTAAAAAACATTTTTGAAATAAAAAAATAATACTTTTAAAAAATTTTTTAAAAATTTAGAAAAATTTTCAAAAATTAAAAAAAAAAAATTTTAAAATAAAAAAATTTAAAATATAAAAAAAATTTAAAAATTAAAAAAAAATTAAATTAAAAAAATAATAATATATAAATAATTTTAAAAAAATAAAAAAATTTAAAAAATTAAAAAAAATTTTAAAATTTGATAAAATTAAAAAAAAAATTAAAAAACATTTTTGAAATAAAAAAATAATACTTTTAAAAAAATTAAAAAAAATTTTAGAAAAATAAAAAAAAATAAAAAAAAATAAAAAAAAATTTAAAAATTGAAAAAAATTAAAAAACATTTTTGAAATAAAAAATAATACTTTTAAAAAAAATTAAAAAACAAATTAGAAAAATTTTCAAAAATAAAAAAAAATAAAAAATTTTAAAAATTAAAAAAATTAAAAAATATAGAAAAAAATTAAAAAATAAATAATTTTTTTTTAATTTTGTTAAAAAATCGAAACAAATTTTAAAAAAAAATTTAAAAGTTTAAAAAAATTTTAAAAAATTTAGAAAAATTTTCAAAAATTAAAAAAAAAATAAAAAAAAATTTTAAAATAAAAAAATTTAAAATATAAAAAAAATTTAAAAATTAAAAAAAAATTTAAATTAAAAAAGTAATAATATATAAATAATTTAAAAAAAATAAAAAAAATTTTAAAAATTAAAAAAAATTAAAATAAATTTAAAAAAAAAATTTAAAATTTGAAAAAATTAAAAAAAATTAAAAAAAAGATTTTGAAATAAAAAAATAATCCTTTTTAAGAAATTAAAAAAAAATTAGAAAAATTATCAAAAATTTAAAAAAAAATAAAAAAATTTAAAAATTAAAAAGATAGAAATAATTTTTAAAAAAATAAATATAAAAATTTTAAAATTAAAACAAAATTAAAATAAAAATTTAAAAAAAAAAATTAAAAATTGAAAAAAATTAAAACATAAAGAAATTTTTTTTAAAAAAATAAAAAACAATTTAAAAATTTAAAAAAAAATTCTAAAAAATTAAAAAACATTTTTGAAATAAAAAAATAATACTTTTAAAAAAATTTTAAAAAATTTAGAAAAATTTTCAAAAATTAAAAAAAAATAAAAAAAATTTTAAAATAAAAAAATTTAAAATGTAAAAAAAAATTTAAAAATTAAAAAAAAATTTAAATTAAAAAAATAATAATATATAAATAATTTAAAAAAATAAAAAAAATTTTAAAAATTAAAAAAAATTAAAATAAATTTAAAAAAAAATTTTAAAATTTGAAAACATTAAAAAAATTAAAAAAAAGATTTTGAAATAAAAAAATAATCCTTTTTAAGAAATTAAAAAAAAATTAGAAAAATTATCAAAAATTTAAAAAAAAATAAAAAAATTTAAAAATTAAAAAGATAGAAATAATTTTTAAAAAAATAAATATAAAAATTTTAAAATTAAAACAAAATTAAAATAAAAATTTAAAAAAAAACTTAAAAAGTGAAAAAAATTAAAACATAAAGAAATTTTTTTTTAAAAAAATAAAAAACAATTTAAAAATTTAAAAAAAAATTCTAAAAAATTAAAAAACATTTTTGAAATAAAAAAATAATACTTTTAAAAAAATTTTTAAAAATTTAGAAAAATTTTCAAAAATTAAAAAAAAAATAAAAAAAATTTTAAAATAAAAAAATTTAAAGTATAAAAAAAAATTTAAAAATTAAAAAAAAGTTTAAATTAAAAAAATAATAATATATAAATAATTTAAAAAAAATAAAAAAAATTTTAAAAATTAAAAAAATTAAAATAAATTTAAAAAAAAATTTTAAAATTTGAAAAAATTATAAAAAAATTAAAAAACATTTTTGAAATAAAAAAATAATACTTTTAAAAAAATTAAAAAAAAATTTAGAAAAATTTTCAAAAATAAAAAAAAATAAAAAAAATTTTAAAAATTAAAAAAATTTTAAAAATTAAAAAAATTAAAAAAATTAAAAAATAAATATTTTTTTTAATTTTGTTAAAAAATTGAAACAAATTTTAAAAAAAAAATTTAAAAATTTAAAAAAAATTTTAAAAAATTTAGAAAAATTATCAAAAATTTAAAAAAATTTAGAAAAATTATCAAAAATTTAAAAAAAATAAAAAAATTAAAAATTAAAAAGATATAAATAATTTTTTAAAAAAATAAATAAAAAAATTTTAAAATTAAAACAAAATTAAAATAAAAATTTTAAAAAAAAAATTAAAAATTGAAAAAAATTAAAAAACATTTTTGAAATAAAAAATGATACTTTTAAAAAATTAAAAAAAAAATTTGAAAAATTTTCAAAAATTTAAAAAAAAATAAAAAAATTTAAAAATTAAAAAGATAGAAATAATTTTTAAAAAAATAAATATAAAAATTTTAAAATTAAAACAAAATTAAAATAAAAATTTTAAAAAAAATTTAAAAATTGAAAAAAATTAAAACATAAAGAAATTTTTTTAAAAAAAATAAAAAACAATTTAAAAATTTAAAAAAAATTCTAAAAAATTAAAAAACATTTTTGAAATAAAATAATAATACTTTTAAAAAAATTTTAAAAAATTTAGAAAAATTTTCAAAAATTAAAAAAAAAAAAAAAATTTAAAATAAAAAAATTTAAAATATAAAAAAAAATTTAAAAATTAAAAAAAATTGAAATTAGAAAAATAATAATATATAAATAATTTAAAAAAAAATAAAAAAAATTTTAAAAATTAAAAAAAATTAAAATAAATTTAAAAAAATTTTAAAATTTGAAAAAATTAAAAAAAAATAAAAAAAAGATTTTGAAATAAAAAAATAATCCTTTTTAAGAAATTAAAAAAAATTAGAAAAATTATCAAAAATTAAAAAAAAATAAAAAAATTTAAAAATTAAAAAGATAGAAATAATTTTTAAAAAATAAATATAAAAATTTTAAAATTAAAACAAAATTAAAATAAAAATTTAAAAAAAAATTTAAAAATTGAAAAAAATTAAAAAACATTTTTGAAATAAAAAATAATACTTTTAAAAAAATTTAAAAAAAATTAGAAAAATTTTCAAAAATAAAAAAAAAATAAAAAATTTTAAAAATTAAAAAAATTAAAAAATATAGAAAAAAAATTAAAAAATAAATATTTTTTTTTTTAATTTTGTTAAAAAATTGAAACAAATTTAAAAAAAATTTTAAAAATTTAAAAAAATTTAAAAAAATTTTAATAAATTTAAAAAAATAATAATATATAAATAATTTAAAAAAATAAAAAAAATTTTAAAAATTAAAAAAAATTAAAATAAATTTAAAAAAAAATTTTAAAATTTGAAAACATTAAAAAAATTAAAAAAAAGATTTTGAAATAAAAAAATAATCCTTTTTAAGAAATTAAAAAAAATTAGAAAAATTATCAAAATTTAAAAAAAAATAAAAAAATTTAAAAATTAAAAAGATAGAAATAATTTTTAAAAAAATAAATATAAAAATTTTAAAATTAAAACAAAATTAAAATAAAAATTTAAAAAAAAAAACTTAAAAATTGAAAAAAATTAAAACATAAAGAAATTTTTTTTAAAAAAATAAAAAACAATTTAAAAATTTAAAAAAAAATTCTAAAAAATTAAAAAACATTTTTGAAATAAAAAAATAATACTTTTAAAAAAATTTTTATAAATTTAGAAAAATTTTCAAAAATTAAAAAAAAAATAAAAAAAATTTTAAAATAAAAAAATTTAAAGTATAAAAAAAAATTTAAAAATTAAAAAAAAGTTTAAATTAAAAAAATAATAATATATAAATAATTTAAAAAAAATAAAAAAAATTTTAAAAATTAAAAAAATTAAAATAAATTTTAAAAAAAATTTTAAAATTTGAAAAAATTATAAAAAAATTAAAAAACATTTTTGAAATAAAAAAATAATACTTTTAAAAAAATTAAAAAAAAATTTAGAAAAATTTTCAAAAATAAAAAAAAATAAAAAAAATTTTAAAAATTAAAAAAATTTTAAAAATTAAAAAAATTAAAAAAATTAAAAAATAAATATTTTTTTTAATTTTGTTAAAAAATTGAAACAAATTTTAAAAAAAAAATTTAAAAATTTAAAAAAAATTTTAAAAAATTTAGAAAAATTATCAAAAATTTAAAAAAATTTAGAAAAATTATCAAAAATTTAAAAAAAATAAAAAAATTAAAAATTAAAAAGATATAAATAATTTTTTAAAAAAATAAATAAAAAAATTTTAAAATTAAAACAAAATTAAAATAAAAATTTTAAAAAAAAAATTTAAAAATTGAAAAAAATTAAAAAACATTTTTGAAATAAAAAATGATACTTTTAAAAAATTAAAAAAAAAATTTGAAAAATTTTCAAAAATTTAAAAAAAAATAAAAAAATTTAAAAATTAAAAAGATAGAAATAATTTTTAAAAAAATAAATATAAAAATTTTAAAATTAAAACAAAATTAAAATAAAAATTTTAAAAAAAATTTAAAATTGAAAAAAATTAAAACATAAAGAAATTTTTTTAAAAAAAATAAAAAACAATTTAAAAATTTAAAAAAAATTCTAAAAAATTAAAAAACATTTTTGAAATAAAATAATAATACTTTTAAAAAAATTTTAAAAAATTTAGAAAAATTTTCAAAAATTAAAAAAAAAAAAAAAAATTTAAAATAAAAAAATTTAAAATATAAAAAAAAATTTAAAAATTAAAAAAAATTGAAATTAGAAAAATAATAATATATAAATAATTTAAAAAAAAATAAAAAAAATTTTAAAAATTAAAAAAAATTAAAATAAATTTAAAAAAAATTTTAAAATTTGAAAAAATTAAAAAAAAATAAAAAAAAGATTTTGAAATAAAAAAATAATCCTTTTTAAGAAATTAAAAAAAATTAGAAAAATTATCAAAAATTAAAAAAAAAATAAAAAAATTTAAAAATTAAAAAGATAGAAATAATTTTTAAAAAAATAAATATAAAAATTTTAAAATTAAAACAAAATTAAAATAAAAATTTAAAAAAAAATTTAAAAATTGAAAAAAATTAAAAAACATTTTTGAAATAAAAAATAATACTTTTAAAAAAATTTAAAAAAAATTAGAAAAATTTTCAAAAATAAAAAAAAAATAAAAAATTTTAAAAATTAAAAAAATTAAAAAATATAGAAAAAAAATTAAAAAATAAATATTTTTTTTTTTAATTTTGTTAAAAAATTGAAACAAATTTAAAAAAAATTTTTAAAAATTTAAAAAAATTTAAAAAAATTTTAATAAATTAAAAAAAAGATTTTGAAATAAAAAATAATACTTTTAAAAAATTAAATCAAAAAATTTGAAAAATTTTCAAAAATTTAAAAAAAAATAAAAAAATTTAAAAATTAAAAAGATAGAAATAATTTTTAAAAAAATAAATATAAAAATTTTAAAATTAAAACAAAATTAAAATAAAAATTTAAAAAAAAAATTTAAAAAGTGAAAAAAATTAAAACATAAAGAAATTTTTTTTTAAAAAAATAAAAAACAGTTTAAAAATTTAAAAAAAAATTCTAAAAAATTAAAAAACATTTTTGAAATAAAAAAATAATACTTTTAAAAAATTTTTTAAAAATTTAGAAAAATTTTCAAAAATTAAAAAAAAAAATTTTAAAATAAAAAAATTTAAAATATAAAAAAAATTTAAAAATTAAAAAAAAATTAAATTAAAAAAATAATAATATATAAATAATTTAAAAAAAATAAAAAAATTTAAAAAATTAAAAAAAAATTTAAAATTTGATAAAATTAAAAAAAAAATAAAAAACATTTTTGAAATAAAAAAATAATACTTTTAAAAAAATTAAAAAACAAATTAGAAAAATTTTCAAAAATAAAAAAAAATAAAAAATTTTAAAAATTAAAAAAATTAAAAAATATAGAAAAAAAATTAAAAAATAAATAATTTTTTTTTAATTTTGTTAAAAAATCGAAACAAATTTAAAAAAAAATTTAAAAAATTCAAAAAATTAAAAAAAAAATTTAATAAATTAAAAAAAAGATTTTGAAATAAAAAAATAATCCTTTTTAAAAAATTTAAAAAAAAATTAGAAAAATTATCAAAAATTAAAAAAAAAATAAAAAAATTTAAAAATTAAAAAGATAGAAATAATTTTTAAAAAAATAAATATATAAAAATTTTAAAATTAAAACAAAATTAAAATAAAAATTTAAAAAAAAATTTAAAAATTGAAAAAAATTAAAAAACATTTTTGAAATAAAAAATAATACTTTTAAAAAAATTAAAAAAAAAATTAGAAAAATTTTCAAAAATAAAAAAAAAATAAAAAATTTTAAAAATTAAAAAGATAGAAATAGTTTTTAAAAAAATAAATATAAAAATTTTAAAATTAAAACAAAATTAAAATAAAAATTTTTAAAAAAAAATTTAAAAATTGAAAAAAATTAAAAAACATTTTTGAAATAAAAAATAATACTTTAAAAAAAAATTAAAAAAAAAATTAGAAAAATTTTCAAAATAATACTTTTAAAAAATTTTTTAAAAATTTAGAAAAATTTTCAAAAATTAAAAAAAAAAAATTTTAAAATAAAAAAATTTAAAATATAAAAAAAATTTAAAAATTAAAAAAAAATTAAATTAAAAAAATAATAATATATAAATAATTTTAAAAAAATAAAAAAATTTAAAAAATTAAAAAAAATTTTAAAATTTGATAAAATTAAAAAAAAAATTAAAAAACATTTTTGAAATAAAAAAATAATACTTTTAAAAAAATTAAAAAAAATTTTAGAAAAATAAAAAAAAATAAAAAAAAATAAAAAAAAATTTAAAAATTGAAAAAAATTAAAAAACATTTTTGAAATAAAAAATAATACTTTTAAAAAAAATTAAAAAAATAAATATAAAAATTTTAAAATTAAAACAAAATTAAAATAAAAATTTAAAAAAAAATTTAAAAATTGAAAAAAATTAAAACATAAAGAAATTTTTTTTAAAAAAATAAAAAACAATTTAAAAATTTAAAAAAAATTCTAAAAAATTAAAAAACATTTTTGAAATAAAATAATAATACTTTTAAAAAAATTTTAAAAAATTTAGAAAAATTTTCAAAAATTAAAAAAAAAAAAAAATTTAAAATAAAAAAATTTAAAATATAAAAAAAAATTTAAAAATTAAAAAAAATTGAAATTAGAAAAATAATAATATATAAATAATTTAAAAAAAAATAAAAAAAATTTTAAAAATTAAAAAAAATTAAAATAAATTTAAAAAAATTTTAAAATTTGAAAAAATTAAAAAAAATTAAAAAAAAGATTTTGAAATAAAAAAATAATCCTTTTTAAGAAATTAAAAAAAAATTAGAAAAATTATCAAAAATTTAAAAAAAAATAAAAAAATTTAAAAATTAAAAAGATAGAAATAATTTTTAAAAAAATAAATATAAAAATTTTAAAATTAAAACAAAATTAAAATAAAAATTTAAAAAAAAAATTAAAAAGTGAAAAAAATTAAAACATAAAGAAATTTTTTTTTAAAAAAAATAAAAAACAATTTAAAAATTAAAAAAAAAATTCTAAAAAATTAAAAAACATTTTTGAAATGAAAAAAATAATACTTTTAAAAATTTTTTTAAAAATTTAGAAAAATTTTCAAAAATTAAAAAAAAAAATTTTAAAATAAAAAAATTTAAAATATAAAAAAACTTTAAAAATTAAAAAAAAAATTAAATTAAAAGAATAATAATATATAAATAATTTAAAAAAAATAAAAAAATTTAAAAAATTAAAAAAAATTTTAAAATTTGATAAAATTAAAAAAAAAATAAAAAACATTTTTGAAATAAAAAAATAATACTTTTAAAAAATTAAAAAACAAATTAGAAAAATTTTCAAAAATAAAAAAAAATAAAAAATTTTAAAAATTAAAAAAATTAAAAAATATAGAAAAAAAATTAAAAAATAAATAATTTTTTTTTAATTTTGTTAAAAAATCGAAACAAATTTAAAAAAAAATTTAAAAAATTTCAAAAAATTAAAAAAAAAATTTAATAAATTAAAAAAAAGATTTTGAAATAAAAAAATAATCCTTTTTAAAAAATTTAAAAAAAAATTAGAAAAATTATCAAAAATTAAAAAAAAAATAAAAAAATTTAAAAATTAAAAAGATAGAAATAATTTTTAAAAAAATAAATATAAAAATTTTAAAATTAAAACAAAATTAAAATAAAAATTTAAAAAAAAATTTAAAAATTGAAAAAAATTAAAAAACATTTTTGAAATAAAAAATAATACTTTTAAAAAAATTAAAAAAAAAATTAGAAAAATTTTCAAAAATAAAAAAAAAATAAAAAATTTTAAAAATTAAAAAGATAGAAATAGTTTTTAAAAAAATAAATATAAAAATTTTAAAA
>NW_027486127.1:0-26280 GCF_050908995.1 Andrena cerasifolii
AAAAACCGATATTGAAAAACCGATATTGAAAAACCGATATTGAAACCGATATTGAAAAACCAATATTGAAAAACCGATATTGAAAAACCGATATTGAAAAACCAATATTGAAAAACCGATATTGAAAAACTGATATCGAAAAACTGATATTCCAAAACCGATATTGAAACAGCTATATTGAAAAACCGATATTGAAACCGATATTAGAACCGATATTGAAAAACCGATATTGAAAAACCAATATTGAAAAACCGATATTGAAAAACCGATATTGAAAAACCGATATTGAAAAACCGATATTGAAAAACCAATATTGAAAAACCGATATTGAAAAACTGATATCGAAAAACTGATATTGCAAAACCGATATTGAAAAACCGATATTGAAAAACCGATATTGAAACAGCGATATTGAAAACTGATATCGAAAAACTGATATTGCAAAACCGATATTGAAAAACTGATATTGAAACCGATATTAGAACCGATATTGAAAAACCGATATTGAAAAACTGATATCGAAAAACTGATATTGCAAAACCGATATTGAAACCGATATTAGAACCGATATTGAAAAACCGATATTGAAAAACCGATATTGAAAAACCGATATTGAAAAACTGATATCGAAAAACTGATATTGCAAAACCGATATTGAAACCGATATTAGAACCGATATTGAAAAACCGATATTGAAAAACCGATATTGAAAAACTGATATCGAAAAACTGATATTGCAAAACCGATATTGAAAACCCGATTTTGAAACCGATATTAGAACCGATATTGAAAAACCGATATTGAAAAACCAACATTGAAAAACCGATATTGAAAAACCAATATTGAAAAACCGATATTGAAAAACCGATATTGAAAAACCCATATTGAAAAACCGATATTGAAAAACTGATATCGAAAAACTGATATTCCAAAACCGATATTGAAACAGCGATATTGAAAAACCGATATTGAAACCGATATTAGAACCGATATTGAAAAACCGATATTGAAAAACCAATATTGAAAAACCGATATTGAAAAACCGATATTGAAACAGCGATATTGAAAACTCATATCGAAAAACTGATATTGCAAAACCGATATTGAAAAACTGATATTGAAACCGATATTAGAACCGATATTGAAAAACCGATATTGAAAAACCGATATTGAAAAACTGATATCGAAAAACTGATATTGCAAAACCGATATTGAAAACCCGATTTTGAAACCGATATTAGAACCGATATTGAAAATCTGATATTGAAAAACCAATATTGAAAAACCGATATTGAAAAACCGATATTGAAAAACTGATATCGAAAAACTGATATTGCAAAACCAATATTGAAAAACCGATATCGAAAAACTGATATTGCAAAACCGATATTGAAAAACCGATATTGAAAAACCGATATTGAAAAACCGATATTGAAAAACTGATATCGAAAAACTGATATTGCAAAACCGATATTGAAAAACCGATATTGAAAAACCAATATTGAAAAACCGATATTGAAAAACCGATATTGAAAAACCGATATTGAAAAACCGATATTGAAAAACCGATATTGAAACAGCGATATTGAAAACTGATATCGAAAAACTGATATTGCAAAACCGATATTGAAAAACTGATATTGAAACCGATATTAGAACCGATATTGAAAAACCGATATTGAAAAACCGATATTGAAAAACTGATATCGAAAAACTGATATTGCAAAACCGATATTGAAAAACTGATAATTGATAACCGATACTGAAAAACCGATATTGAAACCGCTATTAGAACCGCTATTGAAAATTCGATATTGAAAAACCGATATTGAAACAGCGATATTGAAAAACCGATATTGAAAAACCAATATTGAAAAACCGATATTGAAAAACTGATATTGCAAAAGCGATATTGAAAAACCAATATTGAAACAGCGATATTGAAAAACCGATATTGAAACCGATATTAGAACCGATATTGAAAAACCGATAATGAAAAACCGATATTGAAAAACCGATATTGAAAAACCAATATTGAAAAACCGATATTGAAAAACCGATATCGAAAAACCAATATTGAAAAACCGATATTGAAAAACTGATATTGCAAAACCGATATTGAAAAACCGATATTGAAAAACTGATATCGAAAAACTGATATTGCAAAACCGATATTGAAACCGATATTAGAACCGATATTGAAAATTCGATATTGAAAAACCGATATTGAAACAGCGATATTGAAAAACCGATATCGAAAAACTGATATTGCAAAACCGGTATTGAAAACCCGATTTTGAAACCGATATTGAAAAACCGATATTGAAAAACCGATATTGAAACCGGTATTGAAAAACCAATATTGAAAAACCGATATTGAAAAACTGATATCGAAAAACTGATATTGCAAAACCGATATTGAAAAACTGATATTGAAACCGATATTAGAACCGATATTGAAAAACCGATATTGAAACCGATATTAGAACCGATATTGAAAAACCGATAATGAAAAACAGATATTGAAAAACCGATATCGAAAAACTGATATTGCAAAACCGATATTGAAAAACTGATATTGAAACCGATATTAGAACCGATATTGAAACCGATATTAGAACCGATATTGAAAAACCGATATTGAAAAACCGATATTGAAAAACCGATATTGAAAAACTGATATCGAAAAACTGATATTGCAAAACCGATATTGAAAACCCGATTTTGAAACCGATATTAGAACCGATATTGAAAAACCGATATTGAAAAACCGATATTGAAAAACCGATATTGAAAAACTGATATTGAAACCGATATTAGAACCGATATTGAAAAACCGATATTGAAAAACCGATATTGAAAAACCGATACTGAAAAACTGATATCGAAAAACTGATATTGCAAAACCGATATTGAAAACCCGATTTTGAAACCGATATTAGAACCGATATTGAAAAACCGATATTGAAAAACCGATATTGAAAAACCGATATTGAAAAACCGATATTGAAAAACTGATATCGAAAAACTGATATTGCAAAACCAATATTGAAAAACCGATATCGAAAAACTGATATTGCAAAACCGATATTGAAAAACCGATATTGAAAAACCGATATTGAAAAACCGATATTGAAAAACCGATATTGAAAAACCGATATTGAAACCGATATTGAAAAACCAATATTGAAAAACCGATATTGAAAAACCGATATTGAAAAACCAATATTGAAAAACCGATATTGAAAAACTGATATCGAAAAACTGATATTCCAAAACCGATATTGAAACAGCTATATTGAAAAACCGATATTGAAACCGATATTAGAACCGATATTGAAAAACCGATATTGAAAAACCAATATTGAAAAACCGATATTGAAAAACCGATATTGAAAAACCGATATTGAAAAACCGATATTGAAAAACCAATATTGAAAAACCGATATTGAAAAACTGATATCGAAAAACTGATATTGCAAAACCGATATTGAAAAACCGATATTGAAAAACCGATATTGAAACAGCGATATTGAAAACTGATATCGAAAAACTGATATTGCAAAACCGATATTGAAAAACTGATATTGAAACCGATATTAGAACCGATATTGAAAAACCGATATTGAAAAACCGATATTGAAAAACCGATACTGAAAAACTGATATTGCAAAACCGATATTGAAAAACCGATATTGAAAAACCGATATTGAAAAACCGATATTGAAAAACTGATATCGAAAAACTGATATTGCAAAACCGATATTGAAAAACCGATATTGAAAAACCAATATTGAAAAACCGATATTGAAAAACCGATATTGAAAAACCGATATTGAAAAACCGATATTGAAACCGGTATTGAAAAACCAATATTGAAAAACCGATATTGAAAAACTGATATCGAAAAACTGATATTGCAAAACCGATATTGAAAAACTGATATTGAAACCGATATTAGAACCGATATTGAAAAACCGATATTGAAACCGATATTAGAACCGATATTGAAAAACCGATAATGAAAAACAGATATTGAAAAACCGATATCGAAAAACTGATATTGCAAAACCGATATTGAAAAACTGATATTGAAACCGATATTAGAACCGATATTGAAACCGATATTAGAACCGATATTGAAAAACCGATATTGAAAAACCGATATTGAAAAACCGATATTGAAAAACTGATATCGAAAAACTGATATTGCAAAACCGATATTGAAAACCCGATTTTGAAACCGATATTAGAACCGATATTGAAAAACCGATATTGAAAAACCGATATTGAAAAACCGATATTGAAAAACTGATATTGAAACCGATATTAGAACCGATATTGAAAAACCGATATTGAAAAACCGATATTGAAAAACCGATACTGAAAAACTGATATCGAAAAACTGATATTGCAAAACCGATATTGAAAACCCGATTTTGAAACCGATATTAGAACCGATATTGAAAAACCGATATTGAAAAACCGATATTGAAAAACCGATATTGAAAAACCGATATTGAAAAACTGATATCGAAAAACTGATATTGCAAAACCAATATTGAAAAACCGATATCGAAAAACTGATATTGCAAAACCGATATTGAAAAACCGATATTGAAAAACCGATATTGAAAAACCGATATTGAAAAACCGATATTGAAAAACCGATATTGAAACCGATATTGAAAAACCAATATTGAAAAACCGATATTGAAAAACCGATATTGAAAAACCAATATTGAAAAACCGATATTGAAAAACTGATATCGAAAAACTGATATTCCAAAACCGATATTGAAACAGCGATATTGAAAAACCGATATTGAAACCGATATTAGAACCGATATTGAAAAACCGATATTGAAAAACCAATATTGAAAAACCGATATTGAAAAACCGATATTGAAACAGCGATATTGAAAACTGATATCGAAAAACTGATATCGAAAAACTGATATTGCAAAACCGATATTGAAAACCCGATTTTGAAACCGATATTAGAACCGATATTGAAAATCTGATATTGAAAAACCAATATTGAAAAACCGATATTGAAAAACCGATATTGAAAAACTGATATCGAAAAACTGATATTGCAAAACCGATATTGAAACCGATATTAGAACCGATATTGAAAAACCGATATTGAAAAACCGATATTGAAAAACTGATATCGAAAAACTGATATTGCAAAACCGATATTGAAAACCCGATTTTGAAACCGATATTAGAACCGATATTGAAAAACTGATATTGAAAAACCAATATTGAAAAACCGATATTGAAAAACCGATATTGAAACAGCGATATTGAAAACTGATATCGAAAAACTGATATTGCAAAACCGATATTGAAAAACTGATATTGAAACCGATATTAGAACCGATATTGAAAAACCGATATTGAAAAACCAATATTGAAAAACCGATATTGAAAAACCGATATTGAAAAACTGATATTGCAAAACCGATATTGAAAACCCGATTTTGAAACCGATATTGAAAAACCGATATTGAAAAACCGATATTAGAACCGATATTGAAAAACCGATATTGAAAAACCGATATTGAAACAGCGATATTGAAAACTGATATCGAAAAACTGATATTGCAAAACCGATATTGAAAAACTGATATTGAAACCGATATTAGAACCGATATTGAAAAACCGATATTGAAAAACCGATATTGAAAAACCGATATTGAAAAACTGATATCGAAAAACTGATATTGCAAAACCGATATTGAAAACCCGATTTTGAAACCGATATTAGAACCGATATTGAAAAACCGATATTGAAAAACCAATATTGAAAAACCGATATTGAAAAACTGATATCGAAAAACTGATATTGCAAAACCGATATTGAAAAACTGATAATTGATAACCGATACTGAAAAACCGATATTGAAACCGCTATTAGAACCGCTATTGAAAATTCGATATTGAAAAACCGATATTGAAACAGCGATATTGAAAAACCGATATTGAAAAACCAATATTGAAAAACCGATATTGAAAAACTGATATTGCAAAAGCGATATTGAAAAACCAATATTGAAACAGCGATATTGAAAAAACGATATTGAAACCGATATTAGAACCGATATTGAAAAACCGATATTGAAACAGCGATATTGAAAAACCGATATCGAAAAACTGATATTGCAAAACCGATATTGAAAACCCGATTTTGAAACCGATATTGAAAAACCGATATTGAAACCGGTATTGAAAAACCGATATTGAAAAACCGATATTGAAAAACTGATATCGAAAAACTGATATTGCAAAACCGATATTGAAAAACTGATATTGAAACCGATATTAGAACCGATATTGAAAAACCGATATTGAAAAACTGATATCGAAAAACTGATATTGCAAAACCGATATTGAAACCGATATTAGAACCGATATTGAAAAACCGATATTGAAAAACCGATATTGAAAAACCGATATTGAAAAACTGATATCGAAAAACTGATATTGCAAAACCAATATTGAAAAACCGATATTGAGAAACCGATATTGAAAAACCGATATTGAAAAACTGATATCGAAAAACTGATATTGCAAAACCGATATTGAAAAACCGATATTGAAAAACTGATATCGAAAAACTGATATTGCAAAACCGATATTGAAAAACCGATATTGAAAAACCGATATTGAAACAGCGATATTGAAAACTGATATTGCAAAACCGATATTGAAAAACCGATATTGAAAAACCGATATTGAAACAGCGATATTGAAAACTGATATCGAAAAACTGATATTGCAAAACCGATATTGAAAACCCGATTTTGAAACCGATATTAGAACCGATATTGAAAAACCGATATTGAAACAGCGATATTGAAAACTGATATCGAAAAACTGATATTGCAAAACCGATATTGAAAAACTGATATTGAAACCGATATTAGAACCGATATTGAAAAACCGATATTGAAAAACTGATATCGAAAAAC
The DNA here is from genome assembly GCF_050908995.1 of Andrena cerasifolii. Lineage (NCBI taxonomy): Eukaryota > Metazoa > Arthropoda > Insecta > Hymenoptera > Andrenidae > Andrena > Andrena cerasifolii. Next base: position 6,981 of record NW_027486127.1, read on the forward strand.
TGATATTGCAAAACCGATATTGAAACCGATATTAGAACCGATATTGAAAAACCGATATTGAAAAACCGATATTGAAAAACCGATATTGAAAAACTGATATCGAAAAACTGATATTGCAAAACCGATATTGAAAACCCGATTTTGAAACCGATATTAGAACCGATATTGAAAAACCGATATTGAAAAACCAACATTGAAAAACCGATATTGAAAAACCGATATTGAAAAACCAATATTGAAAAACCGATATTGAAAAACCGATATCGAAAAACCAATATTGAAAAACCGATATTGAAAAACTGATATCGAAAAACTGATATTGCAAAACCGATATTGAAAAACCGATATTGAAAAACTGATATCGAAAAACTGATATTGCAAAACCGATATTGAAACCGATATTAGAACCGATATTGAAAATTCGATATTGAAAAACCGATATTGAAACAGCGATATTGAAAAACCGATATCGAAAAACTGATATTGCAAAACCGGTATTGAAAACCCGATTTTGAAACCGATATTGAAAAACCGATATTGAAAAACCGATATTGAAACCGGTATTGAAAAACCAATATTGAAAAACCGATATTGAAAAACTGATATCGAAAAACTGATATTGCAAAACCGATATTGAAAAACTGATATTGAAACCGATATTAGAACCGATATTGAAAAACCGATATTGAAACCGATATTAGAACCGATATTGAAAAACCGATAATGAAAAACGGATATTGAAAAACCGATATCGAAAAACTGATATTGCAAAACCGATATTGAAAAACTGATATTGAAACCGATATTAGAACCGATATTGAAACCGATATTAGAACCGATATTGAAAAACCGATATTGAAAAACCGATATTGAAAAACCGATATTGAAAAACTGATATCGAAAAACTGATATTGCAAAACCGATATTGAAAACCCGATTTTGAAACCGATATTAGATCCGATATTGAAAAACCGATATTGAAAAACCGATATTGAAAAACCGATATTGAAAAACTGATATTGAAACCGATATTAGAACCGATATTGAAAAACCGATATTGAAAAACCGATATTGAAAAACCGATATTGAAAAACTGATATCGAAAAACTGATATTGCAAAACCAATATTGAAAAACCGATATCGAAAAACTGATATTGCAAAACCGATATTGAAAAACTGATATTGAAACAGCTATATTGAAAAACCGATATTGAAACCGATATTAGAACCGATATTGAAAAACCGATATTGAAAAACCAATATTGAAAAACCGATATTGAAAAACCGATATTGAAAAACCGATATTGAAAAACCGATATTGAAAAACCAATATTGAAAAACCGATATTGAAAAACTGATATCGAAAAACTGATATTGCAAAACCGATATTGAAAAACCGATATTGAAAAACCGATATTGAAACAGCGATATTGAAAACTGATATCGAAAAACTGATATTGCAAAACCGATATTGAAAAACTGATATTGAAACCGATATTAGAACCGATATTGAAAAACCGATATTGAAAAACTGATATCGAAAAACTGATATTGCAAAACCGATATTGAAACCGATATTAGAACCGATATTGAAAAACCGATATTGAAAAACCGATATTGAAAAACCGATATTGAAAAACTGATATCGAAAAACTGATATTGCAAAACCGATATTGAAAACCCGATTTTGAAACCGATATTAGAACCGATATTGAAAAACCGATATTGAAAAACCAACATTGAAAAACCGATATTGAAAAACCAATATTGAAAAACCGATATTGAAAAACCGATATTGAAAAACCGATATTGAAAAACCAATATTGAAAAACCGATATTGAAAAACCGATATTGAAAAACCGATATTGAAAAACCGATATTGAAACCGATATTGAAACAGCGATATTGAAAACTGATATCGAAAAACTGATATTGCAAAACCGATATTGAAAAACTGATATTGAAACCGATATTAGAACCGATATTGAAAAACCGATATTGAAAAACCGATATTGAAAAACTGATATCGAAAAACTGATATTGCAAAACCGATATTGAAACCGCTATTAGAACCGCTATTGAAAATTCGATATTGAAAAACCGATATTGAAACAGCGATATTGAAAAACCGATATTGAAAAACCAATATTGAAAAACCGATATTGAAAAACTGATATTGCAAAAGCGATATTGAAAAACCAATATTGAAACAGCGATATTGAAAAACCGATATTGAAACCGATATTAGAACCGATATTGAAAAACCGATAATGAAAAACCGATATTGAAAAACCGATATTGAAAAACCAATATTGAAAAACCGATATTGAAAAACCGATATCGAAAAACCAATATTGAAAAACCGATATTGAAAAACTGATATCGAAAAACTGATATTGCAAAACCGATATTGAAAAACCGATATTGAAAAACTGATATCGAAAAACTGATATTGCAAAACCGATATTGAAACCGATATTAGAACCGATATTGAAAATTCGATATTGAAAAACCGATATTGAAACAGCGATATTGAAAAACCGATATCGAAAAACTGATATTGCAAAACCGGTATTGAAAACCCGATTTTGAAACCGATATTGAAAAACCGATATTGAAAAACCGATATTGAAACCGGTATTGAAAAACCAATATTGAAAAACCGATATTGAAAAACTGATATCGAAAAACTGATATTGCAAAACCGATATTGAAAAACTGATATTGAAACCGATATTAGAACCGATATTGAAAAACCGATATTGAAACCGATATTAGAACCGATATTGAAAAACCGATAATGAAAAACAGATATTGAAAAACCGATATCGAAAAACTGATATTGCAAAACCGATATTGAAAAACTGATATTGAAACCGATATTAGAACCGATATTGAAACCGATATTAGAACCGATATTGAAAAACCGATATTGAAAAACCGATATTGAAAAACCGATATTGAAAAACTGATATCGAAAAACTGATATTGCAAAACCGATATTGAAAACCCGATTTTGAAACCGATATTAGAACCGATATTGAAAAACCGATATTGAAAAACCGATATTGAAAAACCGATATTGAAAAACTGATATTGAAACCGATATTAGAACCGATATTGAAAAACCGATATTGAAAAACCGATATTGAAAAACTGATATCGAAAAACTGATATTGCAAAACCAATATTGAAAAACCGATATCGAAAAACTGATATTGCAAAACCGATATTGAAAAACCGATATTGAAAAACCGATATTGAAAAACCGATATTGAAAAACCGATATTGAAAAACCGATATTGAAACCGATATTGAAAAACCAATATTGAAAAACCGATATTGAAAAACCGATATTGAAAAACCAATATTGAAAAACCGATATTGAAAAACTGATATCGAAAAACTGATATTCCAAAACCGATATTGAAACAGCTATATTGAAAAACCGATATTGAAACCGATATTAGAACCGATATTGAAAAACCGATATTGAAAAACCAATATTGAAAAACCGATATTGAAAAACCGATATTGAAAAACCGATATTGAAAAACCGATATTGAAAAACCAATATTGAAAAACCGATATTGAAAAACTGATATCGAAAAACTGATATTGCAAAACCGATATTGAAAAACCGATATTGAAAAACCGATATTGAAACAGCGATATTGAAAACTGATATCGAAAAACTGATATTGCAAAACCGATATTGAAAAACTGATATTGAAACCGATATTAGAACCGATATTGAAAAACCGATATTGAAAAACTGATATCGAAAAACTGATATTGCAAAACCGATATTGAAACCGATATTAGAACCGATATTGAAAAACCGATATTGAAAAACCGATATTGAAAAACCGATATTGAAAAACTGATATCGAAAAACTGATATTGCAAAACCGATATTGAAACCGATATTAGAACCGATATTGAAAAACCGATATTGAAAAACCGATATTGAAAAACTGATATCGAAAAACTGATATTGCAAAACCGATATTGAAAACCCGATTTTGAAACCGATATTAGAACCGATATTGAAAAACCGATATTGAAAAACCAACATTGAAAAACCGATATTGAAAAACCAATATTGAAAAACCGATATTGAAAAACCGATATTGAAAAACCCATATTGAAAAACCGATATTGAAAAACTGATATCGAAAAACTGATATTCCAAAACCGATATTGAAACAGCGATATTGAAAAACCGATATTGAAACCGATATTAGAACCGATATTGAAAAACCGATATTGAAAAACCAATATTGAAAAACCGATATTGAAAAACCGATATTGAAACAGCGATATTGAAAACTCATATCGAAAAACTGATATTGCAAAACCGATATTGAAAAACTGATATTGAAACCGATATTAGAACCGATATTGAAAAACCGATATTGAAAAACCGATATTGAAAAACTGATATCGAAAAACTGATATTGCAAAACCGATATTGAAAACCCGATTTTGAAACCGATATTAGAACCGATATTGAAAATCTGATATTGAAAAACCAATATTGAAAAACCGATATTGAAAAACCGATATTGAAAAACTGATATCGAAAAACTGATATTGCAAAACCAATATTGAAAAACCGATATCGAAAAACTGATATTGCAAAACCGATATTGAAAAACCGATATTGAAAAACCGATATTGAAAAACCGATATTGAAAAACTGATATCGAAAAACTGATATTGCAAAACCGATATTGAAAAACCGATATTGAAAAACCAATATTGAAAAACCGATATTGAAAAACCGATATTGAAAAACCGATATTGAAAAACCGATATTGAAAAACCGATATTGAAACAGCGATATTGAAAACTGATATCGAAAAACTGATATTGCAAAACCGATATTGAAAAACTGATATTGAAACCGATATTAGAACCGATATTGAAAAACCGATATTGAAAAACCGATATTGAAAAACTGATATCGAAAAACTGATATTGCAAAACCGATATTGAAAAACTGATAATTGATAACCGATACTGAAAAACCGATATTGAAACCGCTATTAGAACCGCTATTGAAAATTCGATATTGAAAAACCGATATTGAAACAGCGATATTGAAAAACCGATATTGAAAAACCAATATTGAAAAACCGATATTGAAAAACTGATATTGCAAAAGCGATATTGAAAAACCAATATTGAAACAGCGATATTGAAAAACCGATATTGAAACCGATATTAGAACCGATATTGAAAAACCGATAATGAAAAACCGATATTGAAAAACCGATATTGAAAAACCAATATTGAAAAACCGATATTGAAAAACCGATATCGAAAAACCAATATTGAAAAACCGATATTGAAAAACTGATATTGCAAAACCGATATTGAAAAACCGATATTGAAAAACTGATATCGAAAAACTGATATTGCAAAACCGATATTGAAACCGATATTAGAACCGATATTGAAAATTCGATATTGAAAAACCGATATTGAAACAGCGATATTGAAAAACCGATATCGAAAAACTGATATTGCAAAACCGGTATTGAAAACCCGATTTTGAAACCGATATTGAAAAACCGATATTGAAAAACCGATATTGAAACCGGTATTGAAAAACCAATATTGAAAAACCGATATTGAAAAACTGATATCGAAAAACTGATATTGCAAAACCGATATTGAAAAACTGATATTGAAACCGATATTAGAACCGATATTGAAAAACCGATATTGAAACCGATATTAGAACCGATATTGAAAAACCGATAATGAAAAACAGATATTGAAAAACCGATATCGAAAAACTGATATTGCAAAACCGATATTGAAAAACTGATATTGAAACCGATATTAGAACCGATATTGAAACCGATATTAGAACCGATATTGAAAAACCGATATTGAAAAACCGATATTGAAAAACCGATATTGAAAAACTGATATCGAAAAACTGATATTGCAAAACCGATATTGAAAACCCGATTTTGAAACCGATATTAGAACCGATATTGAAAAACCGATATTGAAAAACCGATATTGAAAAACCGATATTGAAAAACTGATATTGAAACCGATATTAGAACCGATATTGAAAAACCGATATTGAAAAACCGATATTGAAAAACCGATACTGAAAAACTGATATCGAAAAACTGATATTGCAAAACCGATATTGAAAACCCGATTTTGAAACCGATATTAGAACCGATATTGAAAAACCGATATTGAAAAACCGATATTGAAAAACCGATATTGAAAAACCGATATTGAAAAACTGATATCGAAAAACTGATATTGCAAAACCAATATTGAAAAACCGATATCGAAAAACTGATATTGCAAAACCGATATTGAAAAACCGATATTGAAAAACCGATATTGAAAAACCGATATTGAAAAACCGATATTGAAAAACCGATATTGAAACCGATATTGAAAAACCAATATTGAAAAACCGATATTGAAAAACCGATATTGAAAAACCAATATTGAAAAACCGATATTGAAAAACTGATATCGAAAAACTGATATTCCAAAACCGATATTGAAACAGCTATATTGAAAAACCGATATTGAAACCGATATTAGAACCGATATTGAAAAACCGATATTGAAAAACCAATATTGAAAAACCGATATTGAAAAACCGATATTGAAAAACCGATATTGAAAAACCGATATTGAAAAACCAATATTGAAAAACCGATATTGAAAAACTGATATCGAAAAACTGATATTGCAAAACCGATATTGAAAAACCGATATTGAAAAACCGATATTGAAACAGCGATATTGAAAACTGATATCGAAAAACTGATATTGCAAAACCGATATTGAAAAACTGATATTGAAACCGATATTAGAACCGATATTGAAAAACCGATATTGAAAAACCGATATTGAAAAACCGATACTGAAAAACTGATATTGCAAAACCGATATTGAAAAACCGATATTGAAAAACCGATATTGAAAAACCGATATTGAAAAACTGATATCGAAAAACTGATATTGCAAAACCGATATTGAAAAACCGATATTGAAAAACCAATATTGAAAAACCGATATTGAAAAACCGATATTGAAAAACCGATATTGAAAAACCGATATTGAAACCGGTATTGAAAAACCAATATTGAAAAACCGATATTGAAAAACTGATATCGAAAAACTGATATTGCAAAACCGATATTGAAAAACTGATATTGAAACCGATATTAGAACCGATATTGAAAAACCGATATTGAAACCGATATTAGAACCGATATTGAAAAACCGATAATGAAAAACAGATATTGAAAAACCGATATCGAAAAACTGATATTGCAAAACCGATATTGAAAAACTGATATTGAAACCGATATTAGAACCGATATTGAAACCGATATTAGAACCGATATTGAAAAACCGATATTGAAAAACCGATATTGAAAAACCGATATTGAAAAACTGATATCGAAAAACTGATATTGCAAAACCGATATTGAAAACCCGATTTTGAAACCGATATTAGAACCGATATTGAAAAACCGATATTGAAAAACCGATATTGAAAAACCGATATTGAAAAACTGATATTGAAACCGATATTAGAACCGATATTGAAAAACCGATATTGAAAAACCGATATTGAAAAACCGATACTGAAAAACTGATATCGAAAAACTGATATTGCAAAACCGATATTGAAAACCCGATTTTGAAACCGATATTAGAACCGATATTGAAAAACCGATATTGAAAAACCGATATTGAAAAACCGATATTGAAAAACCGATATTGAAAAACTGATATCGAAAAACTGATATTGCAAAACCAATATTGAAAAACCGATATCGAAAAACTGATATTGCAAAACCGATATTGAAAAACCGATATTGAAAAACCGATATTGAAAAACCGATATTGAAAAACCGATATTGAAAAACCGATATTGAAACCGATATTGAAAAACCAATATTGAAAAACCGATATTGAAAAACCGATATTGAAAAACCAATATTGAAAAACCGATATTGAAAAACTGATATCGAAAAACTGATATTCCAAAACCGATATTGAAACAGCGATATTGAAAAACCGATATTGAAACCGATATTAGAACCGATATTGAAAAACCGATATTGAAAAACCAATATTGAAAAACCGATATTGAAAAACCGATATTGAAACAGCGATATTGAAAACTGATATCGAAAAACTGATATCGAAAAACTGATATTGCAAAACCGATATTGAAAACCCGATTTTGAAACCGATATTAGAACCGATATTGAAAATCTGATATTGAAAAACCAATATTGAAAAACCGATATTGAAAAACCGATATTGAAAAACTGATATCGAAAAACTGATATTGCAAAACCGATATTGAAACCGATATTAGAACCGATATTGAAAAACCGATATTGAAAAACCGATATTGAAAAACTGATATCGAAAAACTGATATTGCAAAACCGATATTGAAAACCCGATTTTGAAACCGATATTAGAACCGATATTGAAAAACTGATATTGAAAAACCAATATTGAAAAACCGATATTGAAAAACCGATATTGAAACAGCGATATTGAAAACTGATATCGAAAAACTGATATTGCAAAACCGATATTGAAAAACTGATATTGAAACCGATATTAGAACCGATATTGAAAAACCGATATTGAAAAACCAATATTGAAAAACCGATATTGAAAAACCGATATTGAAAAACTGATATTGCAAAACCGATATTGAAAACCCGATTTTGAAACCGATATTGAAAAACCGATATTGAAAAACCGATATTAGAACCGATATTGAAAAACCGATATTGAAAAACCGATATTGAAACAGCGATATTGAAAACTGATATCGAAAAACTGATATTGCAAAACCGATATTGAAAAACTGATATTGAAACCGATATTAGAACCGATATTGAAAAACCGATATTGAAAAACCGATATTGAAAAACCGATATTGAAAAACTGATATCGAAAAACTGATATTGCAAAACCGATATTGAAAACCCGATTTTGAAACCGATATTAGAACCGATATTGAAAAACCGATATTGAAAAACCAATATTGAAAAACCGATATTGAAAAACTGATATCGAAAAACTGATATTGCAAAACCGATATTGAAAAACTGATAATTGATAACCGATACTGAAAAACCGATATTGAAACCGCTATTAGAACCGCTATTGAAAATTCGATATTGAAAAACCGATATTGAAACAGCGATATTGAAAAACCGATATTGAAAAACCAATATTGAAAAACCGATATTGAAAAACTGATATTGCAAAAGCGATATTGAAAAACCAATATTGAAACAGCGATATTGAAAAAACGATATTGAAACCGATATTAGAACCGATATTGAAAAACCGATATTGAAACAGCGATATTGAAAAACCGATATCGAAAAACTGATATTGCAAAACCGATATTGAAAACCCGATTTTGAAACCGATATTGAAAAACCGATATTGAAACCGGTATTGAAAAACCGATATTGAAAAACCGATATTGAAAAACTGATATCGAAAAACTGATATTGCAAAACCGATATTGAAAAACTGATATTGAAACCGATATTAGAACCGATATTGAAAAACCGATATTGAAAAACTGATATCGAAAAACTGATATTGCAAAACCGATATTGAAACCGATATTAGAACCGATATTGAAAAACCGATATTGAAAAACCGATATTGAAAAACCGATATTGAAAAACTGATATCGAAAAACTGATATTGCAAAACCAATATTGAAAAACCGATATTGAGAAACCGATATTGAAAAACCGATATTGAAAAACTGATATCGAAAAACTGATATTGCAAAACCGATATTGAAAAACCGATATTGAAAAACTGATATCGAAAAACTGATATTGCAAAACCGATATTGAAAAACCGATATTGAAAAACCGATATTGAAACAGCGATATTGAAAACTGATATTGCAAAACCGATATTGAAAAACCGATATTGAAAAACCGATATTGAAACAGCGATATTGAAAACTGATATCGAAAAACTGATATTGCAAAACCGATATTGAAAACCCGATTTTGAAACCGATATTAGAACCGATATTGAAAAACCGATATTGAAACAGCGATATTGAAAACTGATATCGAAAAACTGATATTGCAAAACCGATATTGAAAAACTGATATTGAAACCGATATTAGAACCGATATTGAAAAACCGATATTGAAAAACTGATATCGAAAAACTGATATTGCAAAACCGATATTGAAACCGATATTAGAACCGATATTGAAAAACCGATATTGAAAAACCGATATTGAAAAACCGATATTGAAAAACTGATATCGAAAAACTGATATTGCAAAACCGATATTGAAAACCCGATTTTGAAACCGATATTAGAACCGATATTGAAAAACCGATATTGAAAAACCAACATTGAAAAACCGATATTGAAAAACCAATATTGAAAAACCGATATTGAAAAACCGATATTGAAAAACCAATATTGAAAAACTGATATTGAAAAACTGATATCGAAAAACTGATATTCCAAAACCGATATTGAAACAGCGATATTGAAAAACCGATATTGAAACCGATATTAGAACCGATATTGAAAAACCGATATTGAAAAACCAATATTGAAAAACCGATATTGAAAAACCGATATTGAAACAGCGATATTGAAAACTGATATCGAAAAACTGATATCGAAAAACTGATATTGCAAAACCGATATTGAAAACCCGATTTTGAAACCGATATTAGAACCGATATTGAAAATCTGATATTGAAAAACCAATATTGAAAAACCGATATTGAAAAACCGATATTGAAAAACTGATATCGAAAAACTGATATTGCAAAACCAATATTGAAAAACCGATATCGAAAAACTCATATTGCAAAACCGATATTGAAAAACCGATATTGAAAAACCGATATTGAAAAACCGATATTGAAAAACTGATATCGAAAAACTGATATTGCAAAACCGATATTGAAAAACCGATATTGAAAAACCAATATTGAAAAACCGATATTGAAAAACCGATATTGAAAAACCGATATTGAAAAACCGATATTGAAAAACCGATATTGAAACAGCGATATTGAAAACTGATATCGAAAAACTGATATTGCAAAACCGATATTGAAAAACTGATATTGAAACCGATATTAGAACCGATATTGAAAAACCGATATTGAAAAACCGATATTGAAAAACTGATATCGAAAAACTGATATTGCAAAACCGATATTGAAAAACTGATAATTGATAACCGATACTGAAAAACCGATATTGAAACCGCTATTAGAACCGCTATTGAAAATTCGATATTGAAAAACCGATATTGAAACAGCGATATTGAAAAACCGATATTGAAAAACCAATATTGAAAAACCGATATTGAAAAACTGATATTGCAAAAGCGATATTGAAAAACCAATATTGAAACAGCGATATTGAAAAACCGATATTGAAACCGATATTAGAACCGATATTGAAAAACCGATAATGAAAAACCGATATTGAAAAACCGATATTGAAAAACCAATATTGAAAAACCGATATTGAAAAACCGATATCGAAAAACCAATATTGAAAAACCGATATTGAAAAACTGATATCGAAAAACTGATATTGCAAAACCGATATTGAAAAACCGATATTGAAAAACTGATATCGAAAAACTGATATTGCAAAACCGATATTGAAACCGATATTAGAACCGATATTGAAAATTCGATATTGAAAAACCGGTATTGAAAACCCGATTTTGAAACCGATATTGAAAAACCGATATTGAAAAACCGATATTGAAACCGGTATTGAAAAACCAATATTGAAAAACCGATATTGAAAAACTGATATCGAAAAACTGATATTGCAAAACCGATATTGAAAAACTGATATTGAAACCGATATTAGAACCGATATTGAAAAACCGATATTGAAACCGATATTAGAACCGATATTGAAAAACCGATAATGAAAAACAGATATTGAAAAACCGATATCGAAAAACTGATATTGCAAAACCGATATTGAAAAACTGATATTGAAACCGATATTAGAACCGATATTGAAACCGATATTAGAACCGATATTGAAAAACCGATATTGAAAAACCGATATTGAAAAACCGATATTGAAAAACTGATATCGAAAAACTGATATTGCAAAACCGATATTGAAAACCCGATTTTGAAACCGATATTAGAACCGATATTGAAAAACCGATATTGAAAAACCGATATTGAAAAACCGATATTGAAAAACTGATATTGAAACCGATATTAGAACCGATATTGAAAAACCGATATTGAAAAACCGATATTGAAAAACCGATATTGAAAAACTGATATCGAAAAACTGATATTGCAAAACCAATATTGAAAAACCGATATCGAAAAACTGATATTGCAAAACCGATATTGAAAAACTGATATTGAAACAGCTATATTGAAAAACCGATATTGAAACCGATATTAGAACCGATATTGAAAAACCGATATTGAAAAACCAATATTGAAAAACCGATATTGAAAAACCGATATTGAAAAACCGATATTGAAAAACCGATATTGAAAAACCAATATTGAAAAACCGATATTGAAAAACTGATATCGAAAAACTGATATTGCAAAACCGATATTGAAAAACCGATATTGAAAAACCGATATTGAAACAGCGATATTGAAAACTGATATCGAAAAACTGATATTGCAAAACCGATATTGAAAAACTGATATTGAAACCGATATTAGAACCGATATTGAAAAACCGATATTGAAAAACTGATATCGAAAAACTGATATTGCAAAACCGATATTGAAACCGATATTAGAACCGATATTGAAAAACCGATATTGAAAAACCGATATTGAAAAACCGATATTGAAAAACTGATATCGAAAAACTGATATTGCAAAACCGATATTGAAAACCCGATTTTGAAACCGATATTAGAACCGATATTGAAAAACCGATATTGAAAAACCAACATTGAAAAACCGATATTGAAAAACCAATATTGAAAAACCGATATTGAAAAACCGATATTGAAAAACCGATATTGAAAAACCAATATTGAAAAACCGATATTGAAAAACCGATATTGAAAAACCGATATTGAAAAACCGATATTGAAACCGATATTGAAACAGCGATATTGAAAACTGATATCGAAAAACTGATATTGCAAAACCGATATTGAAAAACTGATATTGAAACCGATATTAGAACCGATATTGAAAAACCGATATTGAAAAACCGATATTGAAAAACTGATATCGAAAAACTGATATTGCAAAACCGATATTGAAACCGCTATTAGAACCGCTATTGAAAATTCGATATTGAAAAACCGATATTGAAACAGCGATATTGAAAAACCGATATTGAAAAACCAATATTGAAAAACCGATATTGAAAAACTGATATTGCAAAAGCGATATTGAAAAACCAATATTGAAACAGCGATATTGAAAAACCGATATTGAAACCGATATTAGAACCGATATTGAAAAACCGATAATGAAAAACCGATATTGAAAAACCGATATTGAAAAACCAATATTGAAAAACCGATAATGAAAAACCGATATTGAAAAACCGATATTGAAAAACCAATATTGAAAAACTGATATCGAAAAACTGATATTGCAAAACCGATATTGAAAAACCGATATTGAAAAACTGATATCGAAAAACTGATATTGCAAAACCGATATTGAAACCGATATTAGAACCGATATTGAAAATTCGATATTGAAAAACCGATATTGAAACAGCGATATTGAAAAACCGATATCGAAAAACTGATATTGCAAAACCGGTATTGAAAACCCGATTTTGAAACCGATATTGAAAAACCGATATTGAAAAACCGATATTGAAACCGGTATTGAAAAACCAATATTGAAAAACCGATATTGAAAAACTGATATCGAAAAACTGATATTGCAAAACCGATATTGAAAAACTGATATTGAAACCGATATTAGAACCGATATTGAAAAACCGATATTGAAACCGATATTAGAACCGATATTGAAAAACCGATAATGAAAAACAGATATTGAAAAACCGATATCGAAAAACTGATATTGCAAAACCGATATTGAAAAACTGATATTGAAACCGATATTAGAACCGATATTGAAACCGATATTAGAACCGATATTGAAAAACCGATATTGAAAAACCGATATTGAAAAACCGATATTGAAAAACTGATATCGAAAAACTGATATTGCAAAACCGATATTGAAAACCCGATTTTGAAACCGATATTAGAACCGATATTGAAAAACCGATATTGAAAAACCGATATTGAAAAACCGATATTGAAAAACTGATATTGAAACCGATATTAGAACCGATATTGAAAAACCGATATTGAAAAACCGATATTGAAAAACCGATATTGAAAAACTGATATCGAAAAACTGATATTGCAAAACCAATATTGAAAAACCGATATCGAAAAACTGATATTGCAAAACCGATATTGAAAAACCGATATTGAAAAACCGATATTGAAAAACCGATATTGAAAAACCGATATTGAAAAACCGATATTGAAACCGATATTGAAAAACCAATATTGAAAAACCGATATTGAAAAACCGATATTGAAAAACCAATATTGAAAAACCGATATTGAAAAACTGATATCGAAAAACTGATATTCCAAAACCGATATTGAAACAGCTATATTGAAAAACCGATATTGAAACCGATATTAGAACCGATATTGAAAAACCGATATTGAAAAACCAATATTGAAAAACCGATATTGAAAAACCGATATTGAAAAACCGATATTGAAAAACCGATATTGAAAAACCAATATTGAAAAACCGATATTGAAAAACTGATATCGAAAAACTGATATTGCAAAACCGATATTGAAAAACCGATATTGAAAAACCGATATTGAAACAGCGATATTGAAAACTGATATCGAAAAACTGATATTGCAAAACCGATATTGAAAAACTGATATTGAAACCGATATTAGAACCGATATTGAAAAACCGATATTGAAAAACTGATATCGAAAAACTGATATTGCAAAACCGATATTGAAACCGATATTAGAACCGATATTGAAAAACCGATATTGAAAAACCGATATTGAAAAACCGATATTGAAAAACTGATATCGAAAAACTGATATTGCAAAACCGATATTGAAAACCCGATTTTGAAAAACCGATATTGAAACAGCGATATTGAAAACTGATATCGAAAAACTGATATTGCAAAACCGATATTGAAAACCCGATTTTGAAACCGATATTGAAAAACTGATATCGAAAAACTGATATTGCAAAACCGATATTGAAAAACCGATATTGAAAAACCGATATTGAAAAACCGATATTGAAAAACCGATATTGAAAAACTGATATCGAAAAACTGATATTGCAAAACCGATATTGAAAAACCGATATTGAAAAACCGATATTGAAACAGCGATATTGAAAACTGATATCGAAAAACTGATATTGCAAAACCGATATTGAAAACCCGATTTTGAAACCGATATTAGAACCGATATTGAAAAACCGATATTGAAAAACCGATATTGAAACAGCGATATTGAAAACTGATATCGAAAAACTGATATTGCAAAACCGATATTGAAAAACCGATATTGAAACCGATATTAGAACCGATATTGAAAAACCGATATTGAAAAACTGATATCGAAAAACTGATATTGCAAAACCGATATTGAAACCGATATTAGAACCGATATTGAAAAACCGATATCGAAAAACTGATATTGCAAAACCGATATTGAAAAACCGATATTGAAAAACCAATATTGAAAAACCGATATTGAAAAACCGATATTGAAAAACCGATATTGAAAAACCGATATTGAAAAACCGATATTGAAAAACTGATATCGAAAAACTGATATTGCAAAACCGATATTGAAAAACCGATATTGAAAAACCGATATTGAAACAGCGATATTGAAAACTGATATCGAAAAACTGATATTGCAAAACCGATATTGAAAACCCGATTTTGAAACCGATATTAGAACCGATATTGAAAAACCGATATTGAAAAACCGATATTGAAACAGCGATATTGAAAACTGATATCGAAAAACTGATATTGCAAAACCGATATTGAAAACCCGATTTTGAAAAACCGATATTGAAACAGCGATATTGAAAACTGATATCGAAAAACTGATATTGCAAAACCGATATTGAAAACCCGATTTTGAAACCAATATTGAAAAACTGATATCGAAAAACTGATATTGCAAAACCGATATTGAAAAACCGATATTGAAAAACTGATATCGAAAAACTGATATTGCAAAACCGATATTGAAAAACCGATATTGAAAAACCGATATTGAAACAGCGATATTGAAAACCGATATTGAAAAACCGATATTGAAAAACCGATATTGAAAAACTGATATCGAAAAACTGATATTGCAAAACCAATATTGAAAAACCGATATTGAAAAACCGATATTGAAAAACCGATATTGAAAAACTGATATCGAAAAACTGATATTGCAAAACCGATATTGAAAAACCGATATTGAAAAACTGATATCGAAAAACTGATATTGCAAAACCGATATTGAAAAACCGATATTGAAAAACCGATATTGAAACAGCGATATTGAAAACTGATATCGAAAAACTGATATTGCAAAACCGATATTGAAAACCCGATTTTGAAACCGATATTGAAAAACTGATATCGAAAAACTGATATTGCAAAACCGATATTGAAAAACCGATATTGAAAAACCAATATTGAAAAACCGATATTGAAAAACCGATATTGAAAAACCGATATTGAAAAACCGATATTGAAAAACCGATATTGAAAAACTGATATCGAAAAACTGATATTGCAAAACCAATATTGAAAAACCGATATTGAAAAACCGATATTGAAAAACCGATATTGAAAAACTGATATCGAAAAACTGATATTGCAAAACCGATATTGAAAAACCGATATTGAAAAACCGATATTGAAACAGCGATATTGAAAACTGATATCGAAAAACTGATATTGCAAAACCGATATTGAAAACCCGATTTTGAAACCGATATTAGAACCGATATTGAAAAACCGATATTGAAAAACCGATATTGAAACAGCGATATTGAAAACTGATATCGAAAAACTGATATTGCAAAACCGATATTGAAAAACCGATATTGAAACCGATATTAGAACCGATATTGAAAAACCGATATTGAAAAACTGATATCGAAAAACTGATATTGCAAAACCGATATTGAAACCGATATTAGAACCGATATTGAAAAACCGATATTGAAAAACCGATATTGAAAAACCGATATTGAAAAACTGATATCGAAAAACTGATATTGCAAAACCGATATTGAAAACCCGATTTTGAAACCGATATTAGAACCGATATTGAAAAACCGATATTGAAAAACCAACATTGAAAAACCGATATTGAAAAACCAATATTGAAAAACCGATATTGAAAAACCGATATTGAAAAACCCATATTGAAAAACCGATATTGAAAAACTGATATCGAAAAACTGATATTCCAAAACCGATATTGAAACAGCGATATTGAAAAACCGATATTGAAACCGATATTAGAACCGATATTGAAAAACCGATATTGAAAAACCAATATTGAAAAACCGATATTGAAAAACCGATATTGAAACAGCGATATTGAAAACTCATATCGAAAAACTGATATTGCAAAACCGATATTGAAAAACTGATATTGAAACCGATATTAGAACCGATATTGAAAAACCGATATTGAAAAACCGATATTGAAAAACTGATATCGAAAAACTGATATTGCAAAACCGATATTGAAAACCCGATTTTGAAACCGATATTAGAACCGATATTGAAAATCTGATATTGAAAAACCAATATTGAAAAACCGATATTGAAAAACCGATATTGAAAAACTGATATCGAAAAACTGATATTGCAAAACCAATATTGAAAAACCGATATCGAAAAACTGATATTGCAAAACCGATATTGAAAAACCGATATTGAAAAACCGATATTGAAAAACCGATATTGAAAAACTGATATCGAAAAACTGATATTGCAAAACCGATATTGAAAAACCGATATTGAAAAACCAATATTGAAAAACCGATATTGAAAAACCGATATTGAAAAACCGATATTGAAAAACCGATATTGAAAAACCGATATTGAAACAGCGATATTGAAAACTGATATCGAAAAACTGATATTGCAAAACCGATATTGAAAAACTGATATTGAAACCGATATTAGAACCGATATTGAAAAACCGATATTGAAAAACCGATATTGAAAAACTGATATCGAAAAACTGATATTGCAAAACCGATATTGAAAAACTGATAATTGATAACCGATACTGAAAAACCGATATTGAAACCGCTATTAGAACCGCTATTGAAAATTCGATATTGAAAAACCGATATTGAAACAGCGATATTGAAAAACCGATATTGAAAAACCAATATTGAAAAACCGATATTGAAAAACTGATATTGCAAAAGCGATATTGAAAAACCAATATTGAAACAGCGATATTGAAAAACCGATATTGAAACCGATATTAGAACCGATATTGAAAAACCGATAATGAAAAACCGATATTGAAAAACCGATATTGAAAAACCAATATTGAAAAACCGATATTGAAAAACCGATATCGAAAAACCAATATTGAAAAACCGATATTGAAAAACTGATATTGCAAAACCGATATTGAAAAACCGATATTGAAAAACTGATATCGAAAAACTGATATTGCAAAACCGATATTGAAACCGATATTAGAACCGATATTGAAAATTCGATATTGAAAAACCGATATTGAAACAGCGATATTGAAAAACCGATATCGAAAAACTGATATTGCAAAACCGGTATTGAAAACCCGATTTTGAAACCGATATTGAAAAACCGATATTGAAAAACCGATATTGAAACCGGTATTGAAAAACCAATATTGAAAAACCGATATTGAAAAACTGATATCGAAAAACTGATATTGCAAAACCGATATTGAAAAACTGATATTGAAACCGATATTAGAACCGATATTGAAAAACCGATATTGAAACCGATATTAGAACCGATATTGAAAAACCGATAATGAAAAACAGATATTGAAAAACCGATATCGAAAAACTGATATTGCAAAACCGATATTGAAAAACTGATATTGAAACCGATATTAGAACCGATATTGAAACCGATATTAGAACCGATATTGAAAAA
>NW_027486128.1:0-26239 GCF_050908995.1 Andrena cerasifolii
AATCACTGTCTCGAAACACTTGCGCCACTTCTCGCTCTTTGATTTGCTCTCCAGAGACGTTACTTTGTGCCATCTCTTTCGACGGCATGTTCTCCTATTACAAAGCCCAATTTTGTGCATTCTGAAAATTTTCGCCAGATTTTGGCCAATATATCAGAAGAACATGAAGTGGAAAGAGGTATACTAAATTTCAGCTTCAAAGGCATCGCCTTAAAGTTGCAAATAAGAGGCGCAGTCCTTTCAAGAGGCGTTCAAAATTCTGCGTCTCTTCGTTAACAGTCACTGTCTCGAAACTTCTGCGCCACTTCTCGCTCTTTGATTTGCTGTCCGGAGACGTTACTTTGTGCCATCTCTTTCGACGGCATGTTCTCCTGTTACAATGCCCAATTTTGTGCATTCTGAAAATTTTCGCCAGATTTTGGCCAATATATCAGGAGAACATGAAGTGGAAAGAGGTATACTAAATTTCAGCTTCAAAGGCATCGCCTTAAAGTTGCAAATAAGAGGCGCAGGCCTTTCAAGAGGCGTTCGAAAATTCTGCGTCTCTTCGTTAAACAGTCACTGTCTCGAAACTTCTGCGCCACTTCTCGCTCTTTGATTTGCTGTCCGGAGACGTTACTTTGTGCCATCTCTTTCGACGGCATGTTCTCCTGTTACAAAGACCAATTTTGTGCATTCTGAAAATTTTTCGCCAGATTTTGGCCAACATATCAGGAGAACATGAAGTGGAAAGAGGTATACTAAATTTCATTTACAAAGGCATCGCCTTAAAGTTGCAAATAAGAGGCGCAGGCCTTTCAAGAGGCGTTCGAAAATTGTGCGACTCTTCGTTAAACAGTCACTGTCTCGAAACATCTGCGCCAATTCTCGCTCATTGATTTGCTCTCCGGAGACGTTACTTTGTGCCATCCCTTTCGACGGCATGTTCTCCTGTTACAAAGCCCAATTTTGTGCATTCTGAAAATTTCGCCAGATTTTGGCCAATATATCAGGAGAACATGAAGTGGAAAGAGGTATACTAAATTTCAGCTTCAAGGCATCGCCTTAAAGTTGCAAATAAGAGGCGCAGGCCTTTCAAGAGGCGTTCGAAAATTCTGCGTCTCGTTGTTAAACAATCACTGTCTCGAAACACCTGCGCACTTCTCGCTCTTTGATTTGCTCTCCAGAGACGTTA
Source organism: Andrena cerasifolii (assembly GCF_050908995.1). Lineage (NCBI taxonomy): Eukaryota > Metazoa > Arthropoda > Insecta > Hymenoptera > Andrenidae > Andrena > Andrena cerasifolii. Next base: position 1,175 of record NW_027486128.1, read on the forward strand.
CTTTGTGCCATCTCTTTCGACGGCATGTTCTCCTGTTACAAAGCCCAATTTTGTGCATTCTGAAAATTTTCGCCAGATTTTGGCCAATATGTCAGGAGAACATGAAGTGGAAAGAGGTATACTAAATTTCAGCTTCAAAGGCATCGCCTTAAAGTTGCAAATAAGAGGCGCAGGCCTTTCAAGAGGCGTTCGAAAATTCTGTGTCTCTTCGTTAAACAGTCACTGTCTCGAAATATCTGCGCCACTTCTCGCTCTTTGATTTGCTCTCCGGAGACGTTACTTTGTGCCATCTCTTTCGACGGCATGTTCTCCTGTTACAAAGACCAATTTTGTGCATTCTGAAAATTTTCGCCAGATTTTGGCCAACATATCAGGAGAACATGAAGTGGAAAGAGGTATACTAAATTTCATTTACAAAGGCATCGCCTTAAAGTTGCAAATAAGAGGCGCAGGCCTTTCAAGAGGCGTTCGAAAATTGTGCGACTCTTCGTTAAACAGTCACTGTCTCGAAACATCTGCGCCAATTCTCGCTCATTGATTTGCTCTCCGGAGACGTTACTTTGTGCCATCCCTTTCGACGGCATGTTCTCCTGTTACAAAGCCCAATTATGTGCATTCTGAAAATTTTCGCCAGATTTTGGCCAATATATCAGGAGAACATGAAGTGGAAAGAGGTATACTAAATTTCAGCTTCAAAGGCATCGCCTTAATGTTGCAAATAAGAGGCGCAGGCCTTTCAAGAGGCGTTCGAAAATTCTGCGTCTCGTTGTTAAACAATCACTGTCTCGAAACACTTGCGCCACTTCTCGCTCTTTGATTTGCTCTCCAGAGACGTTACTTTGTTCATCTCTTTCGACGGCATGTTGTCCTGTTACAAAGCCCAATTTTGGGAATTCTGAAAATTTTCGCTAGATTTTGGCCAATATATCAGGAGAGCATGAAGTGGAAAGAGGTATACTAAATTTCAGCTTCAAAGGCATCGCCTTAAACTTGCAATTGAGAGGCGCAGGCCTTTCAAGAGGCGTTCGAAAATTCTGCGTGTCTTCGTTAAACAGTCACTGTCTCGAAACATCTGCGCCACTTCTCGCTCTTTCGCTTGCTCTCCGGAGACATTACATTGTGCCATCTCTTTCGACGGCATGTTCTCCTATTACAAAGCCCAATTTTGTGCATTCTGAAAATTTTCGCCAGATTTTGGCCAATATATCAGGAGAACATGAAGTGGAAAGAGGTATACTAAATTTCAGCTTCAAAGGCATCGCCTTAAAGTTGAAAATAAGAGGCGCAGGCCTTTCAAGAGGCGTTCGAAACTTCTGCGTCTCTTCGTTAAACAGTCACTCTCTCGAAACATCTGCGCCACTTCTCGCTCTTTGATTTGCTCTCCGGAGACGTTACTTTGTGCCATCTCTTTCGACGGCATGTTCTCCTGTTACAAAGCCCAATTTTGTGCATTCTGAAAATTTTCGCCAGATTTTGGCCAATATGTCAGGAGAACATGAAGTGGAAAGAGGTATACTAAATTTCAGCTTCAAAGGCATCGCCTTAAAGTTGCAAATAAGAGGCGCAGGCCTTTCAAGAGGCGTTCGAAAATTCTGCGTCTCTTCGTTAAACAGTCACTGTGTCGAAACATCTGCGCCACTTCTCGCTCTTTGATTTGCTCTCCGGAGACGTTACTTTGTGCCATCTCTTTCGACGGCATGTTCTCCTATTACAAAGCCCAATTTTTGTGCATTCTGAAAATTTTCGCCAGATTTTGGCCAATATATCAGGAGAACATGAAGTGGAAAGGGGTATACTAAATTTCAGCTACAAAGGCATCGCCTTAAAGTTGCAAATAAGAGGCGCAGGCCTTTCAAGAGGCGTTCGAAAATTCTGTGTCTCTTCGTTAAACAGTCACTGTCTCGAAACATCTGCACCAATTCTCGCTCATTGATTTGCTCTCCGGAGACGTTACTTTGTGCCATCCCTTTCGACGGCATGTTCTCCTGTTACAAAGCCCAATTTTGTGCATTCTGAAAATTTTCGCCATATTTTGGCCAATATATCAGGAGAACATGAAGTGGAAAGAGGTATACTAAATTTCAGCTTCAAAGGCATCGCCTTAATGTTGCAAATAAGAGGCGGAGGCCTTTCAAGAGGCGTTCGAAAATTCTGCGTCTCTTCGTTAAACAGTCACTGTCTCGAAACATCTGCGCCACTCTTCGCTCTTCCATTTGCTCTCCGGAGACGTTACTTGTGCCATCTCTTTCAACGGCATGATCTCCTGTCACAAAGCGCAATTTTGTGCATTCTGAAAATTTTCGCCAGATTTTGGCCAATATATCATGAGAACATGAAGTGGAAAGGGGTATACTAAATTTAAGCTTCAAAGGCATCGCCTTAAAGTTGCTAATAAGAGGCGCATTCCTTTCAAGAGGCGTTCGAAAATTCTGAGTATCTTCGTTAAGCAGTCACTGTCTCGAAACATCTGCGCCACTTCTCGCTCATTGATTTGCTCTCCGGAGACGTTACTTTGTGCCATCCCATTTGATGGCATGTTCTCCTGTTTACAAAGCGCAATTTTGTGCATTCTGAAAATTTTCGCCAGGTTTTTGGCCAATATATCATGAGAACATGAAGTGGAAAGAGGTATACTAAATTTCAGCTTCAAAGGCATCGCCTTAAAGTTGGAAATAAGAGGCCGAGGCCTTTCAAGAGGCGTTCGAAAATTCTGCGTCTCTTCGTTAAACAGTCACTGTCTCGAAACATCTGCGCCACTCCTCGCTGTTCGATTTGCTCTCCGCAGACGTTACTTGTGCCATCTCTTTCAACGGCATGATCTCCTGTTACAAAGCGCAATTTTGTGCATTCTGAAAATATTCGCCAGATTTTGGCCAATATAACATGAGAACATGAAGTGGAATGAGGTATACTAAATTTCAGCTTCAAAGGCATCGCCGTAAAGTTGCTAATAAGATGCGCAGGCCTTTCAAGAGGCGTTCGAAAATTCTGCGTCTCTTCGTTAAACAGTCACTGTCTCGAAACATCTGCGCCACTCCTCGCTCTTCGATTTGCTCTCCGGAGACGTTACTTGTGCCATCTCTTTCAACGGCATGATCTCCTGTTACAAAGCCCAATTTTGTGCATTCTGAAAATTTTGGCCAGATTTTGGCCAATGTATCATGAGAACATGAAGTGGAATGAGGTATACTAAATTTCAGCTCCAAAGGCATCGCCGTAAAGTTGCTAATAAGTGGCGCAGGCCTTTCAAGAGGCGTTCGAAAATTCTGCGTCTCTTCGTTAAACAGTCACTGTCTCGAAACATCTGCGCCACTTCTCGCTCTTTGATTTGCTCTCCGGAGACGTTACTTTGTGCCATCCCTTTCGACGGCATGTTCTCCTGTTACAAAGCCCAATTTTGTGCATTCTGAAAATTTTCGCCAAATTTTGGCCAATGTATCAGGAGAACATGAAGTGGAAAGAGGTACACTAAATTTCAGCTTCAACGGCATCGCTTTAAAGTTGCTAATATGAGGCGCATTCCTTTCAAGAGGCGTTCGAAAATTCTGCGTCTCTTCGTTAAACAGTCACTGTCTCGAAACTTCTGCCCCACTTCTCGCACACTGATTTGCTCTCCGGAGACGTTACTTTGTGCCATCCCTTTCGACGGCATGTTCTCCTGTTACAAAGCCCAATTTTGTGCATTCTGAAAATTTTCGCCAAATTATGGCCAATATATCAGGAGAACATGAAGTGGAAAGAGGTATACTAAATTTCAGCTTCAAAGGCATCGCCTTAAAGTTGCAAATAAGAGGCGCAGGCCTTTCAAGAGGCGTTCGAAAATTCTGCGTCTCTTCGTTAAGCAGTCACTGTCTCGAAACACATGCGCCACTTCTCGCTCTTCGATTTGCTCTCCGGAGACGTTACTTTGTGCCATCCCATTTGATGGCATGTTCTCCTGTTACAAAGCGCAATTTTGTGCATTCTGAAAATTTTCGCCAGGTTTTGGCCAATATATCATGAGAACATGAAGTGGAAAGAGGTATACTAAATTTCAGCTTCAAAGGCATCGCCTTAAAGTTGGAAATAAGAAGCCGAGGCCTTTCAAGAGGCGTTCGAAAATTCTGCGTCTCTTCGTTAAACTGTCACTGTCTCGAAACATCTGCGCCACTCCTCGCTGTTCGATTTGCTCTCCGGAGACGTTACTTTGTGCCATCCCTTTCGACGGCATGTTCTCCTGTCACAAAGCGCAATGTTGTGCGTTCTGAAATTTTTCGCCAGATTTTGGGCAATATATCATGAGAACATGAAGTGGAAAGAGGTATACTAAATTTCAGCTTCAAAGGCATCGCCTTAAAGTTGCCAATAAGAGGCGCAGGCCTTTCAAGAGGCGTTCGAAAATTCTGCGTCTCTTCGTTAAACAGTCACTGTCTCGAAACATCTGCGCCACTCCTCGCCCTTCGATTTGCTCTCCGGAGACGTTACTTGTGCCATCTCTTTCAACGGCGTGATCTCCTGTTACAAAGCCCAATTTTGGGCATTCTGAAAATTTTCGCCAGATTTTGGCCAATGTATCATGAGAACATGAAGTGGAATGAGGTATACTAAATTTCAGCTCCAAAGGCATCGCCGTGAAGTTGCTAAAAAGAGGCGCAGGCCTTTCAAGAGGCGTTCGAAAATTCTGCGTCTCTTCGTTAAACAGTCACTGTCTCGAAACACATGCGCCACTTCTCGCTCTTCGATTTGCTCTCCGGAGACGTTACTTTGGGCCATCTCTTTCGACGGCATGTTCTCCTGTTACAAAGCGCAATTTTGTGCATTCTGAAAATATTCGCCAGATTTTGGCCAATATAACATGAGAACATGAAGTGGAATGAGGTATACTAAATTTCAGCTTCAAAGGCATCGCCTTAAAGTTGGAAATAAGAGGCGGAGGCCTTTCAAGAGGCGTTCGAAAATTCTGCGTCTCTTCGTTAAACAGTCACTGTCTCGAAACATCTGCGCCACTCTTCGCTCTTCCATTTGCTCTCCGGAGACGTTACTTGTGCCATCTCTTTCAACGGCATGATCTCCTGTCACAAAGCGCAATTTTGTGCATTCTGAAAATTTTCGCCAGATTTTGGCCAATATATCATGAGAACATGAAGTGGAAAGGGGTATACTAAATTTAAGCTTCAAAGGCATCGCCTTAAAGTTGCTAATAAGAGGCGCATTCCTTTCAAGAGGCGTTCGAAAATTCTGAGTATCTTCGTTAAGCAGTCACTGTCTCGAAACATCTGCGCCACTTCTCGCTCATTGATTTGCTCTCCGGAGACGTTACTTTGTGCCATCCCATTTGATGGCATGTTCTCCTGTTACAAAGCGCAATTTTGTGCATTCTGAAAATTTTCGCCAGGTTTTTGGCCAATATATCATGAGAACATGAAGTGGAAAGAGGTATACTAAATTTCAGCTTCAAAGGCATCGCCTTAAAGTTGGAAATAAGAGGCCGAGGCCTTTCAAGAGGCGTTCGAAAATTCTGCGTCTCTTCGTTAAACAGTCACTGTCTCGAAACATCTGCGCCACTCCTCGCTGTTCGATTTGCTCTCCGCAGACGTTACTTGTGCCATCTCTTTCAACGGCATGATCTCCTGTTACAAAGCGCAATTTTGTGCATTCTGAAAATATTCGCCAGATTTTGGCCAATATAACATGAGAACATGAAGTGGAATGAGGTATACTAAATTTCAGCTTCAAAGGCATCGCCGTAAAGTTGCTAATAAGATGCGCAGGCCTTTCAAGAGGCGTTCGAAAATTCTGCGTCTCTTCGTTAAACAGTCACTGTCTCGAAACATCTGCGCCACTCCTCGCTCTTCGATTTGCTCTCCGGAGACGTTACTTGTGCCATCTCTTTCAACGGCATGATCTCCTGTTACAAAGCCCAATTTTGTGCATTCTGAAAATTTTGGCCAGATTTTGGCCAATGTATCATGAGAACATGAAGTGGAATGAGGTATACTAAATTTCAGCTCCAAAGGCATCGCCGTAAAGTTGCTAATAAGTGGCGCAGGCCTTTCAAGAGGCGTTCGAAAATTCTGCGTCTCTTCGTTAAACAGTCACTGTCTCGAAACATCTGCGCCACTTCTCGCTCTTTGATTTGCTCTCCGGAGACGTTACTTTGTGCCATCCCTTTCGACGGCATGTTCTCCTGTTACAAAGCCCAATTTTGTGCATTCTGAAAATTTTCGCCAAATTTTGGCCAATGTATCAGGAGAACATGAAGTGGAAAGAGGTACACTAAATTTCAGCTTCAACGGCATCGCTTTAAAGTTGCTAATATGAGGCGCATTCCTTTCAAGAGGCGTTCGAAAATTCTGCGTCTCTTCGTTAAACAGTCACTGTCTCGAAACTTCTGCCCCACTTCTCGCACACTGATTTGCTCTCCGGAGACGTTACTTTGTGCCATCCCTTTCGACGGCATGTTCTCCTGTTACAAAGCGCAATGTTGTGCGTTCTGAAATTTTTCGCCAGATTTTGGGCAATATATCATGAGAACATGAAGTGGAAAGAGGTACACTAAATTTCAGCTTCAAAGGCATCGCCTTAAAGTTGGAAATAAGAGGCGGAGGCCTTTCAAGAGGCGTTCGAAAATTCTGCGTCTCTTCGTTAAACAGTCACTGTCTCGAAACATCTGCGCCACTTCTCGCTCTTTGATTTGCTCTCCGGAGACGTTACTTTGTGCCATCCCTTTCGACGGCATGTTCTCCTGTTACAAAGCCCAATTTTGTGCATTCTGAAAATTTTCGCCAAATTATGGCCAATATATCAGGAGAACATGAAGTGGAAAGAGGTATACTAAATTTCAGCTTCAAAGGCATCGCCTTAAAGTTGCAAATAAGAGGCGCAGGCCTTTCAAGAGGCGTTCGAAAATTCTGCGTCTCTTCGTTAAGCAGTCACTGTCTCGAAACACATGCGCCACTTCTCGCTCTTCGATTTGCTCTCCGGAGACGTTACTTTGTGCCATCCCATTTGATGGCATGTTCTCCTGTTACAAAGCGCAATTTTGTGCATTCTGAAAATTTTCGCCAGGTTTTGGCCAATATATCATGAGAACATGAAGTGGAAAGAGGTATACTAAATTTCAGCTTCAAAGGCATCGCCTTAAAGTTGGAAATAAGAAGCCGAGGCCTTTCAAGAGGCGTTCGAAAATTCTGCGTCTCTTCGTTAAACTGTCACTGTCTCGAAACATCTGCGCCACTCCTCGCTGTTCGATTTGCTCTCCGGAGACGTTACTTTGTGCCATCCCTTTCGACGGCATGTTCTCCTGTCACAAAGCGCAATGTTGTGCGTTCTGAAATTTTTCGCCAGATTTTGGGCAATATATCATGAGAACATGAAGTGGAAAGAGGTATACTAAATTTCAGCTTCAAAGGCATCGCCTTAAAGTTGCCAATAAGAGGCGCAGGCCTTTCAAGAGGCGTTCGAAAATTCTGCGTCTCTTCGTTAAACAGTCACTGTCTCGAAACATCTGCGCCACTCCTCGCCCTTCGATTTGCTCTCCGGAGACGTTACTTGTGCCATCTCTTTCAACGGCGTGATCTCCTGTTACAAAGCCCAATTTTGGGCATTCTGAAAATTTTCGCCAGATTTTGGCCAATGTATCATGAGAACATGAAGTGGAATGAGGTATACTAAATTTCAGCTCCAAAGGCATCGCCGTGAAGTTGCTAAAAAGAGGCGCAGGCCTTTCAAGAGGCGTTCGAAAATTCTGCGTCTCTTCGTTAAACAGTCACTGTCTCGAAACACATGCGCCACTTCTCGCTCTTCGATTTGCTCTCCGGAGACGTTACTTTGGGCCATCTCTTTCGACGGCATGTTCTCCTGTTACAAAGCGCAATTTTGTGCATTCTGAAAATATTCGCCAGATTTTGGCCAATATAACATGAGAACATGAAGTGGAATGAGGTATACTAAATTTCAGCTTCAAAGGCATCGCCTTAAAGTTGGAAATAAGAGGCGGAGGCCTTTCAAGAGGCGTTCGAAAATTCTGCGTCTCTTCGTTAAACAGTCACTGTCTCGAAACATCTGCGCCACTCTTCGCTCTTCGATTTGCTCTCCGGAGACGTTACTTGTGCCATCTCTTTCAACGGCATGATCTCCTGTCACAAAGCGCAATTTTGTGCATTCTGAAAATTTTCGCCAGATTTTGGCCAATATATCATGAGAACATGAAGTGGAAAGGGGTATACTAAATTTAAGCTTCAAAGGCATCGCCTTAAAGTTGCTAATAAGAGGCGCATTCCTTTCAAGAGGCGTTCGAAAATTCTGAGTATCTTCGTTAAGCAGTCACTGTCTCGAAACATCTGCGCCACTTGTCGCTCATTGATTTGCTCTCCGGAGACGTTACTTTGTGCCATCCCATTTGATGGCATGTTCTCCTGTTACAAAGCGCAATTTTGTGCATTCTGAAAATTTTCGCCAGGTTTTTGGCCAATATATCATGAGAACATGAAGTGGAAAGAGGTATACTAAATTTCAGCTTCAAAGGCATCGCCTTAAAGTTGGAAATAAGAGGCCGAGGCCTTTCAAGAGGCGTTCGAAAATTCTGCGTCTCTTCGTTAAACAGTCACTGTCTCGAAACATCTGCGCCACTCCTCGCCCTTCGATTTGCTCTCCGGAGACGTTACTTGTGCCATCTCTTTCAACGGCATGATCTCCTGTCACAAAGCGCAATTTTGTGCATTCTGAAAATTTTCGCCAGATTTTGGCCAATATATCATGAGAACATGAAGTGGAAAGGGGTATACTAAATTTAAGCTTCAAAGGCATCGCCTTAAAGTTGCTAATAAGAGGCGCATTCCTTTCAAGAGGCGTTCGAAAATTCTGAGTATCTTCGTTAAGCAGTCACTGTCTCGAAACATCTGCGCCACTTCTCGCTCATTGATTTGCTCTCCGGAGACGTTACTTTGTGCCATCCCATTTGATGGCATGTTCTCCTGTTACAAAGCGCAATTTTGTGCATTCTGAAAATTTTCGCCAGGTTTTTGGCCAATATATCATGAGAACATGAAGTGGAAAGAGGTATACTAAATTTCAGCTTCAAAGGCATCGCCTTAAAGTTGGAAATAAGAGGCCGAGGCCTTTCAAGAGGCGTTCGAAAATTCTGCGTCTCTTCGTTAAACAGTCACTGTCTCGAAACATCTGCGCCACTTCTCGCTCTTTGATTTGCTCTCCGGAGACGTTACTTTGTGCCATCCCTTTCGACGGCATGTTCTCCTGTTACAAAGCCCAATTTTGTGCATTCTGAAAATTTTCGCCAAATTATGGCCAATATATCAGGAGAACATGAAGTGGAAAGAGGTATACTAAATTTCAGCTTCAAAGGCATCGCCTTAAAGTTGCAAATAAGAGGCGCAGGCCTTCAAGAGGCGTTCGAAAATTCTGCGTCTCTTCGTTAAACAGTCACTGTCTCGAAACATCTGCGCCACTCCTCGCTCTTCGATTTGCTCTCCGGAGACGTTACTTGTGCCATCTCTTTCAACGGCATGATCTCCTGTTACAAAGCCCAATTTTGTGCATTCTGAAAATTTTCGCCAGATTTTGGCCAATGTATCATGAGGACATGAAGTGGAATGAGGTATACTAAATTTCAGCTCCAAAGGCATCGCCGTAAAGTTGCTAATAAGAGGCGCAGGCCTTTCAAGAGGCGTTCGAAAATTCTGCGTCTCTTCGTTAAACAGTCACTGTCTCGAAACATCTGCGCCACTTCTCGCTCTTTGATTTGCTCTCCGGAGACGTTACTTTGTGCCATCCCTTTCGACGGCATGTTCTCCTGTTACAAAGCCCAATTTTGTGCATTCTGAAAATTTTCGCCAGATTTTGGCCAATGTATCATGAGGACATGAAGTGGAATGAGGTATACTAAATTTCAGCTCCAAAGGCATCGCCGTAAAGTTGCTAATAAGAGGCGCAGGCCTTTCAAGAGGCGTTCGAAAATTCTGCGTCTCTTCGTTAAACAGTCACTGTCTCGAAACATCTGCGCCACTTCTCGCTCTTTGATTTGCTCTCCGGAGACGTTACTTTGTGCCATCCCTTTCGACGGCATGTTCTCCTGTTACAAAGCCCAATTTTGTGCATTCTGAAAATTTTCGCCAAATTTTGGCCAATGTATCAGGAGAACATGAAGTGGAAAGAGGTACACTAAATTTCAGCTTCAAAGGCATCGCCGTAAAGTTGCTAATAAGAGGCGCAGGCCTTTCAAGAGGCGTTCGAAAATTCTGCGTCTCTTCGTTAAACAGTCACTGTCTCGAAACATCTGCGCCAGTTCTCGCTCTTTGATTTGCTCTCCGGAGACGTTACTTTGTGCCATCCCTTTCGACGGCATGTTCTCCTGTTACAAAGCCCAATTTTGTGCATTCTGAAAATTTTCGCCAAATTTTGGCCAATGTATCAGGAGAACATGAAGTGGAAAGAGGTACACTAAATTTCAGCTTCAAAGGCATCGCTTTAAAGTTGCTAATATGAGGCGCATTCCTTTCAAGAGGCGTTCGAAAATACTGCGTCTCTTCGTTAAACAGTCACTGTCTCGAAACTTCTGCCCCACTTCTCGCTCACTGATTTGCTCTCCGGAGACGTTACTTTGTGCCATCCCTTTCGACGGCATGTTCTCCTGTTACAAAGCGCAATGTTGTGCGTTCTGAAATTTTTCGCCAGATTTTGGGCAATATATCATGAGAACATGAAGTGGAAAGAGGTATACTAAATTTCAGCTTCAAAGGCATCGCCTTAAAGTTGCCAATAAGAGGCGCAGGCCTTTCAAGAGGCGTTCGAAAATTCTGCGTCTCTTCGTTTAACAGTCACTGTCTCGAAACACATGCGCCACTTCTCGCTCTTCGATTTGCTCTCCGGAGACGTTACTTTGGGCCATCTCTTTCGACGGCATGTTCTCCTGTTACAAAGCGCAATTTTGTGCATTCTGAAAATATTCGCCAGATTTTGGCCAATATAACATGAGAACATGAAGTGGAATGAGGTATACTAAATTTCAGCTTCAAAGGCATCGCCTTAAAGTTGGAAATAAGAGGCGGAGGCCTTTCAAGAGGCGTTCGAAAATTCTGCGTCTCTTCGTTAAACAGTCACTGTCTCGAAACATCTGCGCCACTCTTCGCTCTTCCATTTGCTCTCCGGAGACGTTACTTGTGCCATCTCTTTCAACGGCATGATCTCCTGTCACAAAGCGCAATTTTGTGCATTCTGAAAATTTTCGCCAGATTTTGGCCAATATATCATGAGAACATGAAGTGGAAAGGGGTATACTAAATTTAAGCTTCAAAGGCATCGCCTTAAAGTTGCTAATAAGAGGCGCATTCCTTTCAAGAGGCGTTCGAAAATTCTGAGTATCTTCGTTAAGCAGTCACTGTCTCGAAACATCTGCGCCACTTCTCGCTCATTGATTTGCTCTCCGGAGACGTTACTTTGTGCCATCCCATTTGATGGCATGTTCTGCTGTTACAAAGCGCAATTTTGTGCATTCTGAATATTTTCGCCAGGTTTTTGGCCAATATATCATGAGAACATGAAGTGGAAAGAGGTATACTAAATTTCAGCTTCAAAGGCATCGCCTTAAAGTTGGAAATAAGAGGCCGAGGCCTTTCAAGAGGCGTTCGAAAATTCTGCGTCTCTTCGTTAAACAGTCACTGTCTCGAAACATCTGCGCCACTCCTCGCTGTTCGATTTGCTCTCCGCAGACGTTACTTGTGCCATCTCTTTCAACGGCATGATCTCCTGTTACAAAGCGCAATTTTGTGCATTCTGAAAATATTCGCCAGATTTTGGCCAATATAACATGAGAACATGAAGTGGAATGAGGTATACTAAATTTCAGCTTCAAAGGCATCGCCGTAAAGTTGCTAATAAGATGCGCAGGCCTTTCAAGAGGCGTTCGAAAATTCTGCGTCTCTTCGTTAAACAGTCACTGTCTCGAAACATCTGCGCCACTCCTCGCTCTTCGATTTGCTCTCCGGAGACGTTACTTGTGCCATCTCTTTCAACGGCATGATCTCCTGTTACAAAGCCCAATTTTGTGCATTCTGAAAATTTTGGCCAGATTTTGGCCAATGTATCATGAGAACATGAAGTGGAATGAGGTATACTAAATTTCAGCTCCAAAGGCATCGCCGTAAAGTTGCTAATAAGTGGCGCAGGCCTTTCAAGAGGCGTTCGAAAATTCTGCGTCTCTTCGTTAAACAGTCACTGTCTCGAAACATCTGCGCCACTTCTCGCTCTTTGATTTGCTCTCCGGAGACGTTACTTTGTGCCATCCCTTTCGACGGCATGTTCTCCTGTTACAAAGCCCAATTTTGTGCATTCTGAAAATTTTCGCCAAATTTTGGCCAATGTATCAGGAGAACATGAAGTGGAAAGAGGTACACTAAATTTCAGCTTCAACGGCATCGCTTTAAAGTTGCTAATATGAGGCGCATTCCTTTCAAGAGGCGTTCGAAAATTCTGCGTCTCTTCGTTAAACAGTCACTGTCTCGAAACTTCTGCCCCACTTCTCGCACACTGATTTGCTCTCCGGAGACGTTACTTTGTGCCATCCCTTTCGACGGCATGTTCTCCTGTTACAAAGCGCAATGTTGTGCGTTCTGAAATTTTTCGCCAGATTTTGGGCAATATATCATGAGAACATGAAGTGGAAAGAGGTACACTAAATTTCAGCTTCAAAGGCATCGCCTTAAAGTTGGAAATAAGAGGCGGAGGCCTTTCAAGAGGCGTTCGAAAATTCTGCGTCTCTTCGTTAAACAGTCACTGTCTCGAAACATCTGCGCCACTTCTCGCTCTTTGATTTGCTCTCCGGAGACGTTACTTTGTGCCATCCCTTTCGACGGCATGTTCTCCTGTTACAAAGCCCAATTTTGTGCATTCTGAAAATTTTCGCCAAATTATGGCCAATATATCAGGAGAACATGAAGTGGAAAGAGGTATACTAAATTTCAGCTTCAAAGGCATCGCCTTAAAGTTGCAAATAAGAGGCGCAGGCCTTTCAAGAGGCGTTCGAAAATTCTGCGTCTCTTCGTTAAGCAGTCACTGTCTCGAAACACATGCGCCACTTCTCGCTCTTCGATTTGCTCTCCGGAGACGTTACTTTGTGCCATCCCATTTGATGGCATGTTCTCCTGTTACAAAGCGCAATTTTGTGCATTCTGAAAATTTTCGCCAGGTTTTGGCCAATATATCATGAGAACATGAAGTGGAAAGAGGTATACTAAATTTCAGCTTCAAAGGCATCGCCTTAAAGTTGGAAATAAGAAGCCGAGGCCTTTCAAGAGGCGTTCGAAAATTCTGCGTCTCTTCGTTAAACTGTCACTGTCTCGAAACATCTGCGCCACTCCTCGCTGTTCGATTTGCTCTCCGGAGACGTTACTTTGTGCCATCCCTTTCGACGGCATGTTCTCCTGTTACAAAGCGCAATGTTGTGCGTTCTGAAATTTTTCGCCAGATTTTGGGCAATATATCATGAGAACATGAAGTGGAAAGAGGTATACTAAATTTCAGCTTCAAAGGCATCGCCTTAAAGTTGCCAATAAGAGGCGCAGGCCTTTCAAGAGGCGTTCGAAAATTCTGCGTCTCTTCGTTAAACAGTCACTGTCTCGAAACATCTGCGCCACTCCTCGCCCTTCGATTTGCTCTCCGGAGACGTTACTTGTGCCATCTCTTTCAACGGCATGATCTCCTGTTACAAAGCCCAATTTTGGGCATTCTGAAAATTTTCGCCAGATTTTGGCCAATGTATCATGAGAACATGAAGTGGAATGAGGTATACTAAATTTCAGCTCCAAAGGCATCGCCGTGAAGTTGCTAAAAAGAGGCGCAGGCCTTTCAAGAGGCGTTCGAAAATTCTGCGTCTCTTCGTTAAACAGTCACTGTCTCGAAACACATGCGCCACTTCTCGCTCTTCGATTTGCTCTCCGGAGACGTTACTTTGGGCCATCTCTTTCGACGGCATGTTCTCCTGTTACAAAGCGCAATTTTGTGCATTCTGAAAATATTCGCCAGATTTTGGCCAATATAACATGAGAACATGAAGTGGAATGAGGTATACTAAATTTCAGCTTCAAAGGCATCGCCTTAAAGTTGGAAATAAGAGGCGGAGGCCTTTCAAGAGGCGTTCGAAAATTCTGCGTCTCTTCGTTAAACAGTCACTGTCTCGAAACATCTGCGCCACTCTTCGCTCTTCGATTTGCTCTCCGGAGACGTTACTTGTGCCATCTCTTTCAACGGCATGATCTCCTGTCACAAAGCGCAATTTTGTGCATTCTGAAAATTTTCGCCAGATTTTGGCCAATATATCATGAGAACATGAAGTGGAAAGGGGTATACTAAATTTAAGCTTCAAAGGCATCGCCTTAAAGTTGCTAATAAGAGGCGCATTCCTTTCAAGAGGCGTTCGAAAATTCTGAGTATCTTCGTTAAGCAGTCACTGTCTCGAAACATCTGCGCCACTTGTCGCTCATTGATTTGCTCTCCGGAGACGTTACTTTGTGCCATCCCATTTGATGGCATGTTCTCCTGTTACAAAGCGCAATTTTGTGCATTCTGAAAATTTTCGCCAGGTTTTTGGCCAATATATCATGAGAACATGAAGTGGAAAGAGGTATACTAAATTTCAGCTTCAAAGGCATCGCCTTAAAGTTGGAAATAAGAGGCCGAGGCCTTTCAAGAGGCGTTCGAAAATTCTGCGTCTCTTCGTTAAACAGTCACTGTCTCGAAACATCTGCGCCACTCCTCGCCCTTCGATTTGCTCTCCGGAGACGTTACTTGTGCCATCTCTTTCAACGGCATGATCTCCTGTCACAAAGCGCAATTTTGTGCATTCTGAAAATTTTCGCCAGATTTTGGCCAATATATCATGAGAACATGAAGTGGAAAGGGGTATACTAAATTTAAGCTTCAAAGGCATCGCCTTAAAGTTGCTAATAAGAGGCGCATTCCTTTCAAGAGGCGTTCGAAAATTCTGAGTATCTTCGTTAAGCAGTCACTGTCTCGAAACATCTGCGCCACTTCTCGCTCATTGATTTGCTCTCCGGAGACGTTACTTTGTGCCATCCCATTTGATGGCATGTTCTCCTGTTACAAAGCGCAATTTTGTGCATTCTGAAAATTTTCGCCAGGTTTTTGGCCAATATATCATGAGAACATGAAGTGGAAAGAGGTATACTAAATTTCAGCTTCAAAGGCATCGCCTTAAAGTTGGAAATAAGAGGCCGAGGCCTTTCAAGAGGCGTTCGAAAATTCTGCGTCTCTTCGTTAAACAGTCACTGTCTCGAAACATCTGCGCCACTTCTCGCTCTTTGATTTGCTCTCCGGAGACGTTACTTTGTGCCATCCCTTTCGACGGCATGTTCTCCTGTTACAAAGCCCAATTTTGTGCATTCTGAAAATTTTCGCCAAATTATGGCCAATATATCAGGAGAACATGAAGTGGAAAGAGGTATACTAAATTTCAGCTTCAAAGGCATCGCCTTAAAGTTGCAAATAAGAGGCGCAGGCCTTTCAAGAGGCGTTCGAAAATTCTGCGTCTCTTCGTTAAACAGTCACTGTCTCGAAACATCTGCGCCACTCCTCGCTCTTCGATTTGCTCTCCGGAGACGTTACTTGTGCCATCTCTTTCAACGGCATGATCTCCTGTTACAAAGCCCAATTTTGTGCATTCTGAAAATTTTCGCCAGATTTTGGCCAATGTATCATGAGGACATGAAGTGGAATGAGGTATACTAAATTTCAGCTCCAAAGGCATCGCCGTAAAGTTGCTAATAAGAGGCGCAGGCCTTTCAAGAGGCGTTCGAAAATTCTGCGTCTCTTCGTTAAACAGTCACTGTCTCGAAACATCTGCGCCACTTCTCGCTCTTTGATTTGCTCTCCGGAGACGTTACTTTGGGCCATCCCTTTCGACGGCATGTTCTCCTGTTACAAAGCCCAATTTTGTGCATTCTGAAAATTTTCGCCAGATTTTGGCCAATGTATCATGAGGACATGAAGTGGAATGAGGTATACTAAATTTCAGCTCCAAAGGCATCGCCGTAAAGTTGCTAATAAGAGGCGCAGGCCTTTCAAGAGGCGTTCGAAAATTCTGCGTCTCTTCGTTAAACAGTCACTGTCTCGAAACATCTGCGCCACTTCTCGCTCTTTGATTTGCTCTCCGGAGACGTTACTTTGTGCCATCCCTTTCGACGGCATGTTCTCCTGTTACAAAGCGCAATGTTGTGCGTTCTGAAATTTTTCGCCAGATTTTGGGCAATATATCATGAGAACATGAAGTGGAAAGAGGTATACTAAATTTCAGCTTCAAAGGCATCGCCTTAAAGTTGCCAATAAGAGGCGCAGGCCTTTCAAGAGGCGTTCGAAAATTCTGCGTCTCTTCGTTAAACAGTCACTGTCTCGAAACACATGCGCCACTTCTCGCTCTTCGATTTGCTCTCCGGAGACGTTACTTTGGGCCATCTCTTTCGACGGCATGTTCTCCTGTTACAAAGCGCAATTTTGTGCATTCTGAAAATATTCGCCAGATTTTGGCCAATATAACATGAGAACATGAAGTGGAATGAGGTATACTAAATTTCAGCTTCAAAGGCATCGCCTTAAAGTTGGAAATAAGAGGCGGAGGCCTTTCAAGAGGCGTTCGAAAATTCTGCGTCTCTTCGTTAAACAGTCACTGTCTCGAAACATCTGCGCCACTCTTCGCTCTTCGATTTGCTCTCCGGAGACGTTACTTGTGCCATCTCTTTCAACGGCATGATCTCCTGTCACAAAGCGCAATTTTGTGCATTCTGAAAATTTTCGCCAGATTTTGGCCAATATATCATGAGAACATGAAGTGGAAAGGGGTATACTAAATTTAAGCTTCAAAGGCATCGCCTTAAAGTTGCTAATAAGAGGCGCATTCCTTTCAAGAGGCGTTCGAAAATTCTGCGTCTCTTCGTTAAACAGTCACTGTCTCGAAACTTCTGCCCCACTTCTCGCTCACTGATTTGCTCTCCGGAGACGTTACTTTGTGCCATCCCTTTCGACGGCATGTTCTCCTGTTACAAAGCGCAATGTTGTGCGTTCTGAAATTTTTCGCCAGATTTTGGGCAATATATCATGAGAACATGAAGTGGAAAGAGGTACACTAAATTTCAGCTTCAAAGGCATCGCCTTAAAGTTGGAAATAAGAGGCGGAGGCCTTTCAAGAGGCGTTCGAAAATTCTGCGTCTCTTCGTTAAACAGTCACTGTCTCGAAACATCTGCGCCACTTCTCGCTCTTCGATTTGCTCTCCGGAGACGTTACTTTGTGCCATCCCATTTGATGGCATGTTCTCCTGTTACAAAGCGCAATTTTGTGCATTCTGAAAATTTTCGCCAGGTTTTGGCCAATATATCATGAGAACATGAAGTGGAAAGAGGTATACTAAATTTCAGCTTCAAAGGCATCGCCTTAAAGTTGGAAATAAGAAGCCGAGGCCTTTCAAGAGGCGTTCGAAAATTCTGCGTCTCTTCGTTAAACTGTCACTGTCTCGAAACATCTGCGCCACTCCTCGCTGTTCGATTTGCTCTCCGGAGACGTTACTTTGTGCCATCCCTTTCGACGGCATGTTCTCCTGTTACAAAGCGCAATGTTGTGCGTTCTGAAATTTTTCGCCAGATTTTGGCCAATGTATCATGAGGACATGAAGTGGAATGAGGTATACTAAATTTCAGCTCCAAAGGCATCGCCGTAAAGTTGCTAATAAGAGGCGCAGGCCTTTCAAGAGGCGTTCGAAAATTCTGCGTCTCTTCGTTAAACAGTCACTGTCTCGAAACATCTGCGCCACTTCTCGCTCTTTGATTTGCTCTCCGGAGACGTTACTTTGTGCCATCCCTTTCGACGGCATGTTCTCCTGTTACAAAGCCCAATTTTGTGCATTCTGAAAATTTTCGCCAGATTTTGGCCAATGTATCATGAGGACATGAAGTGGAATGAGGTATACTAAATTTCAGCTCCAAAGGCATCGCCGTAAAGTTGCTAATAAGAGGCGCAGGCCTTTCAAGAGGCGTTCGAAAATTCTGCGTCTCTTCGTTAAACAGTCACTGTCTCGAAACATCTGCGCCACTTCTCGCTCTTTGATTTGCTCTCCGGAGACGTTACTTTGTGCCATCCCTTTCGACGGCATGTTCTCCTGTTACAAAGCCCAATTTTGTGCATTCTGAAAATTTTCGCCAAATTTTGGCCAATGTATCAGGAGAACATGAAGTGGAAAGAGGTACACTAAATTTCAGCTTCAAAGGCATCGCTTTAAAGTTGCTAATATGAGGCGCATTCCTTTCAAGAGGCGTTCGAAAATACTGCGTCTCTTCGTTAAACAGTCACTGTCTCGAAACTTCTGCCCCACTTCTCGCTCACTGATTTGCTCTCCGGAGACGTTACTTTGTGCCATCCCTTTCGACGGCATGTTCTCCTGTTACAAAGCGCAATGTTGTGCGTTCTGAAATTTTTCGCCAGATTTTGGGCAATATATCATGAGAACATGAAGTGGAAAGAGGTATACTAAATTTCAGCTTCAAAGGCATCGCCTTAAAGTTGCCAATAAGAGGCGCAGGCCTTTCAAGAGGCGTTCGAAAATTCTGCGTCTCTTCGTTAAACAGTCACTGTCTCGAAACACATGCGCCACTTCTCGCTCTTTGATTTGCTCTCCGGAGACGTTACCTTGTGCCATCTCTTTCAACGGCATGATCTCCTGTCACAAAGCGCAATTTTGTGCATTCTGAAAATTTTCGCCAGATTTTGGCCAATATATCATGAGAACATGAAGTGGAAAGGGGTATACTAAATTTAAGCTTCAAAGGCATCGCCTTAAAGTTGCTAATAAGAGGCGCATTCCTTTCAAGAGGCGTTCGAAAATTCTGAGTATCTTCGTTAAGCAGTCACTGTCTCGAAACATCTGCGCCACTTCTCGCTCATTGATTTGCTCTCCGGAGACGTTACTTTGTGCCATCCCATTTGATGGCATGTTCTCCTGTTACAAAGCGCAATTTTGTGCATTCTGAAAATTTTCGCCAGGTTTTTGGCCAATATATCATGAGAACATGAAGTGGAAAGAGGTATACTAAATTTCAGCTTCAAAGGCATCGCCTTAAAGTTGGAAATAAGAGGCCGAGGCCTTTCAAGAGGCGTTCGAAAATTCTGCGTCTCTTCGTTAAACAGTCACTGTCTCGAAACATCTGCGCCACTCCTCGCTGTTCGATTTGCTCTCCGCAGACGTTACTTGTGCCATCTCTTTCAACGGCATGATCTCCTGTTACAAAGCGCAATTTTGTGCATTCTGAAAATATTCGCCAGATTTTGGCCAATATAACATGAGAACATGAAGTGGAATGAGGTATACTAAATTTCAGCTTCAAAGGCATCGCCGTAAAGTTGCTAATAAGATGCGCAGGCCTTTCAAGAGGCGTTCGAAAATTCTGCGTCTCTTCGTTAAACAGTCACTGTCTCGAAACATCTGCGCCACTCCTCGCTCTTCGATTTGCTCTCCGGAGACGTTACTTGTGCCATCTCTTTCAACGGCATGATCTCCTGTTACAAAGCCCAATTTTGTGCATTCTGAAAATTTTGGCCAGATTTTGGCCAATGTATCATGAGAACATGAAGTGGAATGAGGTATACTAAATTTCAGCTCCAAAGGCATCGCCGTAAAGTTGCTAATAAGAGGCGCAGGCCTTTCAAGAGGCGTTCGAAAATTCTGCGTCTCTTCGTTAAACAGTCACTGTCTCGAAACATCTGCGCCACTTCTCGCTCTTTGATTTGCTCTCCGGAGACGTTACTTTGTGCCATCCCTTTCGACGGCATGTTCTCCTGTTACAAAGCCCAATTTTGTGCAATCTGAAAATTTTCGCCAAATTTTGGCCAATGTATCAGGAGAACATGAAGTGGAAAGAGGTACACTAAATTTCAGCTTCAACGGCATCGCTTTAAAGTTGCTAATATGAGGCGCATTCCTTTCAAGAGGCGTTCGAAAATTCTGCGTCTCTTCGTTAAACAGTCACTGTCTCGAAACTTCTGCCCCACTTCTCGCTCACTGATTTGCTCTCCGGAGACGTTACTTTGTGCCATCCCTTTCGACGGCATGTTCTCCTGTTACAAAGCGCAATGTTGTGCGTTCTGAAATTTTTCGCCAGATTTTGGGCAATATATCATGAGAACATGAAGTGGAAAGAGGTACACTAAATTTCAGCTTCAAAGGCATCGCCTTAAAGTTGGAAATAAGAGGCGGAGGCCTTTCAAGAGGCGTTCGAAAATTCTGCGTCTCTTCGTTAAACAGTCACTGTCTTGAAACATCTGCGCCACTTCTCGCTCTTCGATTTGCTCTCCGGAGACGTTACTTTGTGCCATCCCATTTGATGGCATGTTCTCCTGTTACAAAGCGCAATTTTGTGCATTCTGAAAATTTTCGCCAGGTTTTGGCCAATATATCATGAGAACATGAAGTGGAAAGAGGTATACTAAATTTCAGCTTCAAAGGCATCGCCTTAAAGTTGGAAATAAGAAGCCGAGGCCTTTCAAGAGGCGTTCGAAAATTCTGCGTCTCTTCGTTAAACTGTCACTGTCTCGAAACATCTGCGCCACTCCTCGCTGTTCGATTTGCTCTCCGGAGACGTTACTTTGTGCCATCCCTTTCGACGGCATGTTCTCCTGTTACAAAGCGCAATGTTGTGCGTTCTGAAATTTTTCGCCAGATTTTGGGCAATATATCATGAGAACATGAAGTGGAAAGAGGTATACTAAATTTCAGCTTCAAAGGCATCGCCTTAAAGTTGCCAATAGGAGGCGCAGGCCTTTCAAGAGGCGTTCGAAAATTCTGCGTCTCTTCGTTAAACAGTCACTGTCTCGAAACATCTGCGCCACTCCTCGCCCTTCGATTTGCTCTCCGGAGACGTTACTTGTGCCATCTCTTTCAACGGCATGATCTCCTGTTACAAAGCCCAATTTTGGGCATTCTGAAAATTTTCGCCAGATTTTGGCCAATGTATCATGAGAACATGAAGTGGAATGAGGTATACTAAATTTCAGCTCCAAAGGCATCGCCGTGAAGTTGCTAAAAAGAGGCGCAGGCCTTTCAAGAGGCGTTCGAAAATTCTGCGTCTCTTCGTTAAACAGTCACTGTCTCGAAACACATGCGCCACTTCTCGCTCTTCGATTTGCTCTCCGGAGACGTTACTTTGGGCCATCTCTTTCGACGGCATGTTCTCCTGTTACAAAGCGCAATTTTGTGCATTCTGAAAATATTCGCCAGATTTTGGCCAATATAACATGAGAACATGAAGTGGAATGAGGTATACTAAATTTCAGCTTCAAAGGCATCGCCTTAAAGTTGGAAATAAGAGGCGGAGGCCTTTCAAGAGGCGTTCGAAAATTCTGCGTCTCTTCGTTAAACAGTCACTGTCTCGAAACATCTGCGCCACTCTTCGCTCTTCGATTTGCTCTCCGGAGACGTTACTTGTGCCATCTCTTTCAACGGCATGATCTCCTGTCACAAAGCGCAATTTTGTGCATTCTGAAAATTTTCGCCAGATTTTGGCCAATATATCATGAGAACATGAAGTGGAAAGGGGTATACTAAATTTAAGCTTCAAAGGCATCGCCTTAAAGTTGCTAATAAGAGGCGCATTCCTTTCAAGAGGCGTTCGAAAATTCTGAGTATCTTCGTTAAGCAGTCACTGTCTCGAAACATCTGCGCCACTTCTCGCTCATTGATTTGCTCTCCGGAGACGTTACTTTGTGCCGTCCCATTTGATGGCATGTTCTCCTGTTACAAAGCGCAATTTTGTGCATTCTGAAAATTTTCGCCAGGTTTTTGGCCAATATATCATGAGAACATGAAGTGGAAAGAGGTATACTAAATTTCAGCTTCAAAGGCATCGCCTTAAAGTTGGAAATAAGAGGCCGAGGCCTTTCAAGAGGCGTTCGAAAATTCTGCGTCTCTTCGTTAAACAGTCACTGTCTCGAAACATCTGCGCCACTCCTCGCTCTTCGATTTGCTCTCCGGAGACGTTACTTGTGCCATCTCTTTCAACGGCATGATCTCCTGTCACAAAGCGCAATTTTGTGCATTCTGAAAATTTTCGCCAGATTTTGGCCAATATATCATGAGAACATGAAGTGGAAAGGGGTATACTAAATTTAAGCTTCAAAGGCATCGCCTTAAAGTTGCTAATAAGAGGCGCATTCCTTTCAAGAGGCGTTCGAAAATTCTGAGTATCTTCGTTAAGCAGTCACTGTCTCGAAACATCTGCGCCACTTCTCGCTCATTGATTTGCTCTCCGGAGACGTTACTTTGTGCCATCCCATTTGATGGCATGTTCTCCTGTTACAAAGCGCAATTTTGTGCATTCTGAAAATTTTCGCCAGGTTTTTGGCCAATATATCATGAGAACATGAAGTGGAAAGAGGTATACTAAATTTCAGCTTCAAAGGCATCGCCTTAAAGTTGGAAATAAGAGGCCGAGGCCTTTCAAGAGGCGTTCGAAAATTCTGCGTCTCTTCGTTAAACAGTCACTGTCTCGAAACATCTGCGCCACTCCTCGCTGTTCGATTTGCTCTCCGCAGACGTTACTTGTGCCATCTCTTTCAACGGCATGATCTCCTGTTACAAAGCGCAATTTTGTGCATTCTGAAAATATTCGCCAGATTTTGGCCAATATAACATGAGAACATGAAGTGGAATGAGGTATACTAAATTTCAGCTTCAAAGGCATCGCCGTAAAGTTGCTAATAAGATGCGCAGGCCTTTCAAGAGGCGTTCGAAAATTCTGCGTCTCTTCGTTAAACAGTCACTGTCTCGAAACATCTGCGCCACTCCTCGCTCTTCGATTTGCTCTCCGGAGACGTTACTTGTGCCATCTCTTTCAACGGCATGATCTCCTGTTACAAAGCCCAATTTTGTGCATTCTGAAAATTTTGGCCAGATTTTGGCCAATGTATCATGAGAACATGAAGTGGAATGAGGTATACTAAATTTCAGCTCCAAAGGCATCGCCGTAAAGTTGCTAATAAGAGGCGCAGGCCTTTCAAGAGGCGTTCGAAAATTCTGCGTCTCTTCGTTAAACAGTCACTGTCTCGAAACATCTGCGCCACTTCTCGCTCTTTGATTTGCTCTCCGGAGACGTTACTTTGTGCCATCCCTTTCGACGGCATGTTCTCCTGTTACAAAGCCCAATTTTGTGCAATCTGAAAATTTTCGCCAAATTTTGGCCAATGTATCAGGAGAACATGAAGTGGAAAGAGGTACACTAAATATCAGCTTCAACGGCATCGCTTTAAAGTTGCTAATATGAGGCGCATTCCTTTCAAGAGGCGTTCGAAAATTCTGCGTCTCTTCGTTAAACAGTCACTGTCTCGAAACTTCTGCCCCACTTCTCGCTCACTGATTTGCTCTCCGGAGACGTTACTTTGTGCCATCCCTTTCGACGGCATGTTCTCCTGTTACAAAGCGCAATGTTGTGCGTTCTGAAATTTTTCGCCAGATTTTGGGCAATATATCATGAGAACATGAAGTGGAAAGAGGTACACTAAATTTCAGCTTCAAAGGCATCGCCTTAAAGTTGGAAATAAGAGGCGGAGGCCTTTCAAGAGGCGTTCGAAAATTCTGCGTCTCTTCGTTAAACAGTCACTGTCTTGAAACATCTGCGCCACTTCTCGCTCTTCGATTTGCTCTCCGGAGACGTTACTTTGTGCCATCCCATTTGATGGCATGTTCTCCTGTTACAAAGCGCAATTTTGTGCATTCTGAAAATTTTCGCCAGGTTTTGGCCAATATATCATGAGAACATGAAGTGGAAAGAGGTATACTAAATTTCAGCTTCAAAGGCATCGCCTTAAAGTTGGAAATAAGAAGCCGAGGCCTTTCAAGAGGCGTTCGAAAATTCTGCGTCTCTTCGTTAAACTGTCACTGTCTCGAAACATCTGCGCCACTCCTCGCTGTTCGATTTGCTCTCCGGAGACGTTACTTTGTGCCATCCCTTTCGACGGCATGTTCTCCTGTTACAAAGCGCAATGTTGTGCGTTCTGAAATTTTTCGCCAGATTTTGGGCAATATATCATGAGAACATGAAGTGGAAAGAGGTATACTAAATTTCAGCTTCAAAGGCATCGCCTTAAAGTTGCCAATAGGAGGCGCAGGCCTTTCAAGAGGCGTTCGAAAATTCTGCGTCTCTTCGTTAAACAGTCACTGTCTCGAAACATCTGCGCCACTCCTCGCCCTTCGATTTGCTCTCCGGAGACGTTACTTGTGCCATCTCTTTCAACGGCATGATCTCCTGTTACAAAGCCCAATTTTGGGCATTCTGAAAATTTTCGCCAGATTTTGGCCAATGTATCATGAGAACATGAAGTGGAATGAGGTATACTAAATTTCAGCTCCAAAGGCATCGCCGTGAAGTTGCTAAAAAGAGGCGCAGGCCTTTCAAGAGGCGTTCGAAAATTCTGCGTCTCTTCGTTAAACAGTCACTGTCTCGAAACACATGCGCCACTTCTCGCTCTTCGATTTGCTCTCCGGAGACGTTACTTTGGGCCATCTCTTTCGACGGCATGTTCTCCTGTTACAAAGCGCAATTTTGTGCATTCTGAAAATATTCGCCAGATTTTGGCCAATATAACATGAGAACATGAAGTGGAATGAGGTATACTAAATTTCAGCTTCAAAGGCATCGCCTTAAAGTTGGAAATAAGAGGCGGAGGCCTTTCAAGAGGCGTTCGAAAATTCTGCGTCTCTTCGTTAAACAGTCACTGTCTCGAAACATCTGCGCCACTCTTCGCTCTTCGATTTGCTCTCCGGAGACGTTACTTGTGCCATCTCTTTCAACGGCATGATCTCCTGTCACAAAGCGCAATTTTGTGCATTCTGAAAATTTTCGCCAGATTTTGGCCAATATATCATGAGAACATGAAGTGGAAAGGGGTATACTAAATTTAAGCTTCAAAGGCATCGCCTTAAAGTTGCTAATAAGAGGCGCATTCCTTTCAAGAGGCGTTCGAAAATTCTGAGTATCTTCGTTAAGCAGTCACTGTCTCGAAACATCTGCGCCACTTCTCGC
>NW_027486129.1:2500-7500 GCF_050908995.1 Andrena cerasifolii
AGTCGGTCAGTCGGTCAGTCAGTCCGTCGGTCCGTCGGTCGGTCGGTCGGTCGGTCGGTCGGTCGGTCGGTGGACCGGTCGGTCGGTCAGTCGGTCAGTCGGTCAGTCAGTCCGTAGGTCAGTCGGTCAGTTGGTCAGTCGGTCAGTCAGTCCGTCGGTCGGTCGGTCGGTCGGTCGGTCGGTCAGTCGGTCAGTCAGTCCGTAGGTCAGTCGGTCAGTCGGTCGGTCGGTCGGTTGGTCGGTCGGTCGGTTGGTCGGTCGGTCGGTCGGTCGGTCGGTCGGTCGGTCGGTCGGTCAGTCGTTCAGTCGGTCAGTCAGTCCGTCGGTCGGTCGGTCGGTCGGTCGGTCGGTCGGTCGGTCGGTCGGTCGGTCGGTCGGTCGGTCGTCGGTCGGTCGGTCGGTCGGTCGGTCGGTCGGTCGGTCGGTCGGTCGGTCGGTCGGTCGGTCGGTCGGTCGGTCAGTCGTTCAGTCGGTCAGTCAGTCCGTCGGTCGGTCGGTCGGTCGGTCGGTCGGTCGGTCGGTCGGTCGGTCGGTCGGTCGGTCGGTCGGTCGGCCGGTCGGTCGGTCGGTCGGTCGGTCAGTCGATCAGTCAGTCCGTCGGTCGGTCTGTCGGTCGGTCGGTCGGTCGACCGGTCGGTCGGTCAGTCGGTCAGTCGGTCAGTCGGTCAGTCGGTCAGTCAGTCCCTCGGTCGGTCGGTCGGTCGGTCAGTCGGTCAGTCAGTCCGTAGGTCAGTCGGTCAGTCGGTCGGTCGGTCAGTCGGTCGGTCAGTCGGTCAGTCGATCAGTCAGTCCGTCGGTCGGTCGGTCGGTCGGTCGGCCGGTCGGTCGGTCAGTCGGTCAGTCGGTCAGTCGGTCAGTCGGTCAGTCAGTCCGTCGGTCGGTCGGTCGTTCGGTCATTCGGTCAGTCGGTCGGTCGGTCGGTCGGTCGTTCGGTCAGTCGTTCGGTCGGTCTGTCGGTCGGTCGGTCGGTCGGTCAGTCGGTCAGTCAGTCCGTAGGTCAGTCGGTCAGTTGGTCGGTCAGTCAGTCCGTCGGTCGGTCGGTCGGTCGGTCGGTCGGTCGTTCGGTCGGTCGTTCGGTCGTTCGGTCGGTCAGTCGGCCAGTCGGTCGGTCGGTCGGTCGGTCAGTCGGTCAGTCGGTCGGTCGGTCGGTCGGTCGGTCGGTCAGTCGGTCAGTCAGTCCGTCGGTCGGTTGGTCGGTCGGTCGGTCGGTCGGTCGGTCGGGCGGTCGGTCGGTCGGTCGGTCGGTCGGTCGGTCAGTCGTTCAGTCGGTCAGTCAGTCCGTCGGTCGGTCGGTCGGTCGGTCGGTCGGTCGGTCGGTCGGTCGGTCGGCCGGTCGGTCGGTCGGTCTGTCGGTCGGTCAGTCGGTCAGTCGGTCGGTCGGTCGGTCGGCCGGTCGGTCGGTCAGTCGGTCAGTCGGTCAGTCGGTCAGTCGGTCGGTCGGTTCGTCGTTCGGTCGGTCGGTCGGTCGCTCGGTCGGTCAGTCGGTCAGTCGGTCCGTCAGTCCGTCGGTCGGACGGACGGTCAGTCGATCAGTCAGTCCGTCGGTCGGTCGGTCGGTCGGTCGGTCGGCCGGTCGGTCGGTCGGTCGGTCGGTCGGTCGGTCGGTCGGTCGGTCGGTCAGTCGGTCAGTCAGTCAGTCGGTCAGTCAGTCCGTCGGTCGGTCTGTCGGTAGGTCGGTCGGTCGACCGGTCGGTCGGTCAGTCGGTCAGTCGGTCATTCGGTCAGTCAGTCCGTCGGTCGGTCGGTCGGTCGGTCGTTCGGTCGGTCGTTCGGTCGGTCGGTCGGTCAGTCGGTCAGTCGGTCAGCCAGTCCGTCGGTCGGTCGGTCGGTCGGTCGGTCGGTCGGTCGGTCGGTTGGTCGTTCGGTCGGTCGGTCGGTCGGTCGGTCAGTCAGTCCGTCGGTCGGTCGGTCGGTCGGTCGGTCGGTCGTTCGGTCGGTCGTTCGGTCGTTCGGTCGGTCAGTCGGTCAGTCGGTCGGTCGGTCGGTCGGTCAGTCGGTCAGTCGGTCGGTCGGTCGGTCGGTCGGTCGGTCAGTCGGTCAGTCGGTCAGTCGGTCAGTCAGTCCGTCGGTCGGTTGGTCGGTCGGTCGGTCGGTCGGTCGGTCGGGCGGTCGGTCGGTCGGTCGGTCGGTCGGTCGGTCAGTCGTTCAGTCGGTCAGTCAGTCCGTCGGTCGGTCGGTCGGTCGGTCGGTCGGTCGGTCGGTCGGTCGGCCGGTCGGTCGGTCGGTCTGTCGGTCGGTCAGTCGGTCAGTCGGTCGGTCGGTCGGTCGGCCGGTCGGTCGGTCAGTCGGTCAGTCGGTCAGTCGGTCAGTCAGTCCGTCGGTCGGTCGGTCGGTCGGTCGGTTCGTCGTTCGGTCGGTCGGTCGGTCGCTCGGTCGGTCAGTCGGTCAGTCGGTCCGTCAGTCCGTCGGTCGGACGGACGGTCAGTCGATCAGTCAGTCCGTCGGTCGGTCGGTCGGTCGGTCGGTCGGCCGGTCGGTCGGTCGGTCGGTCGGTCGGTCGGTCGGTCGGTCGGTCAGTCGGTCAGTCAGTCAGTCGGTCAGTCAGTCCGTCGGTCGGTCTGTCGGTCGGTCGGTCGGTCGGTCGGTCGGTCAGTCGTTCAGTCGGTCAGTCGGTCAGTCGGTCAGTCGGTCAGTCAGTCCGTCGGTCCGTCGGTCGGTCGGTCGGTCGGTCGGTCGGTCGGTCGGTGGACCGGTCGGTCGGTCAGTCGGTCAGTCGGTCAGTCAGTCCGTAGGTCAGTCGGTCAGTTGGTCAGTCGGTCAGTCAGTCCGTCGGTCGGTCGGTCGGTCGGTCGGTCGGTCAGTCGGTCAGTCAGTCCGTAGGTCAGTCGGTCAGTCGGTCGGTCGGTCGGTTGGTCGGTCGGTCGGTTGGTCGGTCGGTCGGTCGGTCGGTCGGTCGGTCGGTCGGTCGGTCAGTCGTTCAGTCGGTCAGTCAGTCCGTCGGTCGGTCGGTCGGTCGGTCGGTCGGTCGGTCGGTCGGTCGGTCGGTCGGTCGGTCGGTCGGTCGGTCGGTCGGTCGGTCGGTCGGTCGGTCGGTCGGTCGGTCGGCCGGTCGGTCGGTCGGTCGGTCGGTCAGTCGATCAGTCAGTCCGTCGGTCGGTCTGTCGGTCGGTCGGTCGGTCGACCGGTCGGTCGGTCAGTCGGTCAGTCGGTCAGTCGGTCAGTCGGTCAGTCAGTCCCTCGGTCGGTCGGTCGGTCGGTCAGTCGGTCAGTCAGTCCGTAGGTCAGTCGGTCAGTCGGTCGGTCGGTCAGTCGGTCGGTCAGTCGGTCAGTCGATCAGTCAGTCCGTCGGTCGGTCGGTCGGTCGGTCGGCCGGTCGGTCGGTCAGTCGGTCAGTCGGTCAGTCGGTCAGTCGGTCAGTCAGTCCGTCGGTCGGTCGGTCGTTCGGTCATTCGGTCAGTCGGTCGGTCGGTCGGTCGGTCGTTCGGTCAGTCGTTCGGTCGGTCTGTCGGTCGGTCGGTCGGTCGGTCAGTCGGTCAGTCAGTCCGTAGGTCAGTCGGTCAGTTGGTCGGTCAGTCAGTCCGTCGGTCGGTCGGTCGGTCGGTCGGTCGGTCGTTCGGTCGGTCGTTCGGTCGTTCGGTCGGTCAGTCGGCCAGTCGGTCGGTCGGTCGGTCGGTCAGTCGGTCAGTCGGTCGGTCGGTCGGTCGGTCGGTCGGTCAGTCGGTCAGTCAGTCCGTCGGTCGGTTGGTCGGTCGGTCGGTCGGTCGGTCGGTCGGGCGGTCGGTCGGTCGGTCGGTCGGTCGGTCGGTCAGTCGTTCAGTCGGTCAGTCAGTCCGTCGGTCGGTCGGTCGGTCGGTCGGTCGGTCGGTCGGTCGGTCGGTCGGCCGGTCGGTCGGTCGGTCTGTCGGTCGGTCAGTCGGTCAGTCGGTCGGTCGGTCGGTCGGCCGGTCGGTCGGTCAGTCGGTCAGTCGGTCAGTCGGTCAGTCAGTCCGTCGGTCGGTCGGTCGGTCGGTCGGTTCGTCGTTCGGTCGGTCGGTCGGTCGCTCGGTCGGTCAGTCGGTCAGTCGGTCCGTCAGTCCGTCGGTCGGACGGACGGTCAGTCGATCAGTCAGTCCGTCGGTCGGTCGGTCGGTCGGTCGGTCGGCCGGTCGGTCGGTCGGTCGGTCGGTCGGTCGGTCGGTCGGTCGGTCAGTCGGTCAGTCAGTCAGTCGGTCAGTCAGTCCGTCGGTCGGTCTGTCGGTAGGTCGGTCGGTCGACCGGTCGGTCGGTCAGTCGGTCAGTCGGTCATTCGGTCAGTCAGTCCGTCGGTCGGTCGGTCGGTCGGTCGTTCGGTCGGTCGTTCGGTCGGTCGGTCGGTCAGTCGGTCAGTCGGTCAGCCAGTCCGTCGGTCGGTCGGTCGGTCGGTCGGTCGGTCGGTCGGTCGGTTGGTCGTTCGGTCGGTCGGTCGGTCGGTCAGTCGGTCAGTCGGTCAGTCAGTCCGTCGGTCCGTCGGTCGGTCGGTCGGTCGGTCGGTCGGTCGGTCGGTGGACCGGTCGGTCGGTCAGTCGGTCAGTCGGTCAGTCAGTCCGTAGGTCAGTCGGTCAGTTGGTCGGTCAGTCGGTCAGTCGGTCAGTCAGTCCGTCGGTCGGTCGGTCGGTCGGTCGGTCGGTCAGTCGGTCAGTCGGTCAGTCGGTCAGTCAATCCGTCGGTCGGTCTGTCGGTCGGTCGGTCGGTCGGTCGTTCGGTCGGTCGGTCGGTCGGTCGGTCGGTCGGTCGGTCGGTCGGTCGGTCGGTCAGTCGTTCAGTCGGTCAGTCGGTCAGTCGGTCAGTCGGTCAGTCAGTCCGTCGGTCCGTCGGTCGGTCGGTCGGTCGGTCGGTCGGTCGGTCGGTGGACCGGTCGGTCGGTCAGTCGGTCAGTCGGTCAGTCAGTCCGTAGGTCAGTCGGTCAGTTGGTCGGTCAGTCGGTCAGTCGGTCAGTCAGTCCGTCGGTCGGTCGGTCAGTCGGTCAGTCGGTCAGTCGGTCAGTCAATCCGTCGGTCGGTCTGTCGGTCGGTCGGTCGGTCGGTCGTTCGGTCGGTCGGTCG
>NW_027486130.1:0-26230 GCF_050908995.1 Andrena cerasifolii
TTTGAAATATATATAATTTTAAAAATATTAAAAAAATAAATAAAATTTTTTAAAAAAATACAGCAAAGAAAATTTTTAAAAAATTTTAAAAATTTAAAAAACTATTTAAAAAAAATTTTGAAATTTAAAAAAATTTTTAAAAAATTTAAATTTTTTTTTAGAAATATTAAAAAAATTAAATAAAATTAATAATTTTAAAAAAAATTATAAAATAATTTGTTAAAAAATGTTTAAAAAATATTTAAAAAATTAAAAAAAAAAAATTAATAAACAATTTTTTTTTAAATTTTAAAAAATTAAAAATAAATTACACAAAAATTAAAAAAAAATTTAAGAAATTTAAAAAAATTATAATTTAAAACAAAAATAAATAAAAAAAAATTTTATATGAAAAAAATTATAAGAAAATTTTAAAAAAATTTTAAAAATTTTAAAAATTAAAAAATTAAATATATAAAATTTAAAAAATTTTTTAAAAAAATTTTAAGAAAATTATGATAATTTTTAAAAAATTCTTAAAAAAATTATAAGAAAATTTAAAAAAAAAATTAAAAGAATTTAAAAAATTTTAAAAAATTAAAAAATATAAAAAATAAAATTTAAAAAAAAATAAATAAAACAAATTTTAAAAAATTTTGTTAAAAAATTAAAACCAATTTTTTAAAAAAAATTTTTAAAAAAATTAAAGAAATATTTTTTTAATTTAAAAAAATTACAAGGAAATTAAAAAAATTTAAATAATTAAAAAAAAATTTAAATAATTTTTTAAAAAAATTAGAAAAAAATTTTTAAAAATGAAAAAATTTAAAAAATATAGAAAAAAATTTTATAATGTGACGTCCCACTATTTTTCGCGCGGTCCTATTCCAAAAAATTTATTAGTAAGCCTCAAAACCACTACACCGAAGTCCCTGAAACTCAACTCTTACCCCATCTCCTCAATCATCGATCACCTTTATGCTGTACCTTAGCGGTCCCCAATACAAGATGATCGATACAAAACTCCACCTCGACGATGTATCTTAGAGATCCCCTTCACGAGATAATCGTTACAAAACCCCTTCGCCTATTCGCCACATGAGGCACGAATCCTTTCCTTTAAAACGAATTCAAACAAGTCCATCGTTACAAGAACCCTCTTAAATCGAGACCACGTCTCAATCCCCTCTTTACGACTCACAGAGTCCAAGCCAATGTAACCCCTTTCCTATAAATCACCCGAAATCCATACGACGAGTTGAGTATCTCCTTTCGCAGTCATAAAAATTCCAGAAACCTAATTGCGTCGTATATTTGGCGTACGTGACATAAATACGTCTATTAATAGACGTACCGTTTATAAAAACCCCGGAAGTCCTACTACGACTTATTTCTTAAATATGTCAAGGTCTTTACCGTGCGTACCCCCCGCAATACTCCTGTAAAATCTTATAAATACGAGGTCCTGAGAGGCCAGAGCGATCATTTTTTTCTGTCACGAAAGTCCGTGAACAACTAAATTATATTACGAAAAGTTTATAATTGGATGATTCCAAAGTGTTCAAATCAGTGCTCTACGGCAACTACCGTAAGCAATTATAATTATTAATATTGTTATTCATCTCCATACCATTGACTATTATTATTTTGTCTATCAAAGCTTATTGCGAACCTTCATTATTTTGTATTACTAACGTTTATTACCTACATATATATATATATTCTCATTAATGCTTTCTTTGTGTATATATATTTTTGCATTACTATTCTTATTGTATTCCATGTTATATTGCATTCTAAAGCTTATTGCGATCATTTATATTTCATATTAGCAACGCTTATTGCATCTATAATAATCTCATTTGCTTATATCTATGTACTTCATATTCATATTTTCATATTGTGATTAATTACTATCTATATCAATGTCATGTGCCAATGCTTAAAATCCCAAGCATTAGTAATAAACCACTTAGTTTTAAATCACGCTTTGAATTATTGTGTGCACCCTTTGGTTACAAAGATCCCAAACAAACAAGCTGCCGCAACAGCTGATTTCTGTTAGTGAACGCGAGACGCTTACTATGTTTACAAACATACTATTGCATGAGCCGAATAATATAACGGTAAATCCAATTACCGAGCCAAACCTAAAATAAGACCTAACAGGTGTTTCCAGGGTGTGTATTCTTCTTTTAAAACCTTCCCTGGTCGATTAGAGTGACGGATTTAATATTTGCGCCTGATCCCCTTCAAAATCCTCAGTGTGCTGGATTCAAGATTCGCGCCTGACGTTCCTCTCCTTCAAAACCCTCAGTGTGCTGGATTCAAGATTCGCGCCTGACGTTCCTCTCCTTCCAAACCCTCAGTGTGCCGGATTATAGATTCCCGCCTGAATTCCTTTCAAACCCTCAGTGTGACGAATTCAATATTCGCGCCAAAGTTCCTTCCAAACCCTCAGTGTGACGGATTCAATATTCGCGCCTAAGTTCCTTCCAAACCCTCAGTGTGACGGATTTAATATTCGCGCCTGGTCTTCCCCCAAAAATCTCAGAGTGCTGGATTTTAGATTCGCGCCTGTCTTTTTCCTTCCCCATAGTCGTCGTTCCTAAAGACCTCACCTGGGACGTGACATATTTTTGGTGACAGCGGTGGGATCCATCAACTGTTAATAGGAATAAATTCCCTAACATACGGTACCCACAATTGCCTATTTAGCATGTATACAGAATACGTTAGTCCGTGGAAACCAGCCTACAGGAGCCGCCAATTACAAAATTTGACGGCATCTATACAGTGGATGGTCTGTGTTTCCGGGACCATAATAGCAAATAACGAAGACGACGAAATTTGCTTAAATTGCTCCCAACTAGATCCAACAAATACGGTGATAACGTATCAAATTCATTTCTTACATACGCCTTATATATTCCCTAATTGCCCTCGGTGCAATACAGTTTTATTACAAACGCGTCCCGCAACCAATTGTGTCGTGTGCACACGGTGGTACTTTCTTTCAAACCAAGTCTGAATCACTTAGGAAACATTTACCTACGAAATCTAAACAAACTGCCTGACGAGACATAATACATTGATACCTAACATGCGCGATTCGCGTCAACGTCAAAACACGTTATATTACCGAAGCCGCAGGCTGCGGGGCGTATTGTCAGATTCAAACGCATTAATCTGTGTTACGGGGGGCGTAGCAACGACCACGGAAGGCGTAAAATTTTGCCTAAATTGTTTTAATTCAAACCCGGTGGAAGTGGACGAGATATATCAAGTGCACTACCACCAACCTAACGATATATTCCCTGAATGCCCCCGTTGCAAAAACCTCTTGTTCAAGTTACGTACCGTGTGTACAGAGCATTACCGTCAAATAAGTAAAAATCATAACAGATTCGATATTAACTACCCGGGTAGAGAGCACGGTAGGCTTTGAATAACAGCTACCGTACGCCCAAATTAAGAAAACCCAAAACTTTTTCGGGAGAAATCAAACATGTCCGTGTACGGGGAAACCGACGATTCTTGCGTGGTGGACCAAGACGCAGGCCCTTCCACTAAAGCTGTAGACACCGCAACTGCCGAATTAATGGAACGGGTGCAATTATTGCGGAAAAACAAGCTGAAATTGAGAGCTTGTACGCGAGTTATGTTATAAACCCGAAAACCAACACGCGTTCGGGCGTGGCCGCCGGTTCAGATGGCCCCGCGTTGGAAGGTCTTTCCGGTCAAATTCAAGCCATCCGCGAAATTATGGAAAAACTTCTTGCACCCCCGCCAACGACAAACAATTTTACTACTCCAGGTTCCTCCCGTTTCGATAGAAAACCGGTGCCAAATTATAATAACGTTCCTGAGGCAATGAATCGTAACTATATTCCGAACCAGGATCCAACACCCCAGATCACGTTAAAAGACGCCATAGAAACGGTCCCTAACTTTAACGGACATAATATACCAGTGGTGCAATTCGCGAGAGCCTGCAATAGGGCTAAAGCTCTGGTTCCCCGCCAGGCTGAACCCCAGCTGGCGAGGTTGTTACGCAATAAACTGCAGGACCACGCCTGTTTGGCCGTTGAGGATAGGGTTTTTGACTCTGTAAATGATTTAATTAAACAACTTAAACGCACTTTTCCTCCCCTGCCAAAACTTCGGACCATTATCGTGGGGAACTTGCTAATATTATTAAAGGAAATAACGAACACGTACTAGAATACATCTCGCGTGTTAAGGATCTCCGATTCGCTATTTTGGAAGAGGACAGAGAATATTATCGCGATTTCGCACGGAATCACCCTGAGGACCTAGATCGTTTGACGTTAGACACATTTGTAGATGGCCTTCCTCCCCATATACGAACAAGATTATTCCAACATAATTTCGAAACGCTCGATGAAGCTTTTGAGCTAGCTGTACTCGTGGATAAGAAGATTGACAGGGATCGTCAAAGGTTTTCAGAACAAAAGGCCCCGAAATTAACGTGCGAACTCTGCAATAAGACAGGACACGACGCACGGTCCTGCCGAGGCAATCAAAATATAGTTTCACAACCCTTCGAGAGATACCCTCCAAACTGCGTTGTAGGATATGGAAACCGGCACCCAATCCTCTGCTCCCTTACTGGGACAAAACTCGACCTCCTCCCTCAAGACCTACAGAATTGCGGATCTGTGCGTATTGCAAAAAGCCCGGACATTTAATCTCAGAATGTAGAAAACGCTTATTCAATCGCAATGAGAGAAATCCTGGAACCTTCCAAGAACGTGACTCGGGAAACGCTCTGCCCCTACGGTCAACTATGGAGGCGTACCGTGGAACGGGCCAAGCAGGAGCGCGTCCAATAGAAATACAAACGGAACCGGGAATATCGAAACTAGAATCGCAACAGCATGGTTAACCACTGCCGATGAAGCTCCGTCTGTAATGATTTCCTCCCCCGACTTCGAAACTACACCTGAATTAATGATTGATACTGGGTCACAGGTGAACTTATTGAAAATTCAAGCTGTAAAGCTACCGCAAGAGATAAACACGGAAAATCGATTAATACTCAAAGGCATCTCTCCAGGACCTGTCACCACGCTTGGCACAGTAAGGATAACCCTTTTGGGCGATAACGTCACGTTCCACGTAGTCGAAAACGACTTCCCAATTAAGCCGCAAGGAATATTAGGCACGGAATTCTTTATAAAACAGAATGTCTCGATACACTATTCCAAGAGGGAGTTGGACTTCCAAGGAAACTCCATTCCTTTCGTGAATAATAACCAAGTCATGCTACCTGCTAGATCAAAAACCGTTTCCTTTATTAATATATTAAATTCGAATATAAAGGAAGGGTATGTACCCGGTTAGACTTAGGCACTGGGATTCACGCTGGTAACGCTTCTTGTCCGTAATCGAGACGGCAAAGCGTACTTACAAATAATAAATTCTAATGAAATGGACATAACGATCACAACACCTACTGTTGAATTGGAAGAATTTGAAATTGTGATTCCAGAACCCAAACAAAAACGAACAAAAGAGATTATGACGTCTAAATGCGTCACTCATATCCCCGCCCTAAATTCAAACAGGTCCCTCTTACCCCAGGATCTGTCGATCCACCAAATCGAGGCACCCACGAAAGTGCACTCACTCTCACCCCCTGTGCATTATGCCAGATCAACCGTCTACCCAAATTTCCGTGAGTCTCTTACTATTGCGTCGGGTGAGGTATCGATAATTTCTGAAAAAAAAACCCACAACAATGTTAGAGTTAGGCAGGTCGGGTGAGGAGAGAAGTACGCGTGTTAGCTTTAAACGTATATAATGTTAGAAATTCCAATACAAGAGGTAAAACGATGGAGCGCACAGTACACGCGTGTCGCGACAGAATGGTTAGTTGATCGAACCAGAGGGCGCTGTCGGTCGACAGCAAGGCAGCGTTTCCACGACTGCAGGTGCGTCCGCAATGCATGTTGCTCTATCTCCAACACTCCCCCTCAACATGCGTCGGGGGGAAGATTCCGAGAACGGAGTCCGAGCTTCGAAGTGCATTCGGCGTGTTTCGTCCTCGGCAATCCTTTGGTGAGAACGTCAGCGATCATCCTTTCCGTAGGCATGTACTCGAGCCTGATGGGATATTTCTGTAATGCAATACGAATATAATGATGACGAATATCGATATGCTTCGTCTTTGAGTGAAAAACAGGATTTTTCGCAAGCAGCCCAGCGCCACGGTTGTCGTTGTAGAGGACCACCTCGGCGAGGTCTGGGTATCCGAGCTCCCGGAGAAAAACGATCAGGTGTATGGCGTCCCTGGCGGCATCGCTGATCGCCATGTATTCCGCCTCCGTCGACGAGAGGGCGACCGTTGGCTGCTTGCGTGACCTCCACGCCACGGCAGCGCCACCGAGGATGAACGCCGACCCGGTGTAGGAGCGCCTGTCGATAGGGCAATTCCCCCAGTCAGCGTCAACGAAACCCTGCAGCGGCTGATCGTCCCTTCCGAAAACCAGCTCATGGTCCAAGGTTCTCCGGAGGTATCGGAGCACACGTTTGGCAGCCCCCCAGTGCTCTTTCTTGTAGCAGGAATTGAACCGACTAAGCGCACTAACCGCGTGCGCAATGTCAGGCCGCGTTCCCGTGGCAGCGTACATCAGGGCACCAACCAACTCCCTGAAGGGGTAGGGACCCTCGGCGTTTCCCCCGTCGTCCAGATTTCTCGACAACTTGGCGCCGACAGCAAGTGGAGTGTCGATGAATTTGCAGTCCCGCATCCCGAAACGCTCCAGAATGGCACGGATGTAGCCCCGTTGAGAAAGGTGGATGTTGGTTCCATCGCGTCGAATTTCGAAGCCCAGGCAGAGCTCCGTCGGTCCGAGATCTTTCAGTTTGAAAGACTCGGCAAGCCTCTTCTTGATTTGTCCCTCTCTCCGCAAGTCGTTTGTGAAGACCAAAATGTCATCGACATAGATGAGAACGAAGGTCAGCTTCCCCCGGTCTACATAAACGCAAGAGTCGGCGTTCGTAGGAGTCAGCCCGACGCCCCGCAGCACGCCATCCAACTCAGCGTGCCATTGTCGACCCGCCTGGCGCAGGCCGTATAGCGCCTTGTTGAGTCTGCATGCTATGTCGGTTCTCTTGACCTTCTGGAGCATGGATTGTGCTCGCCTCAGGATTGAATCGTCAGTCTCCCTCTCGATCATGGTCCGGAGCATCCTCTCCAACATGTCAGGCGGCTCCATGTGGATTTCAGCGTCCATTTTCCCATTTAAGTACGCCGTCTCGACGTCCAGCTGCGACACCCTGAGGTTGAACTTGGCGGCCAAAGCCATTAGCAGACGAAAAGAATCAAGCCGGGCAACCGGCGCAAACGTTTCGAGGAAATCGACGCCGTAACGCTGAGTGTAACCTTTCGCGACAACTCGCGCCTTTCTTCTATCCAAATCTCCGCTAGCGGTGTATTTATTTCTCAATACCGTGCGGCACTTGATGATCTTACCGTCCTTGGGTCTCGGTACAATGTCGAAAGTGTCGTTGATGATGAGACTCTTGATTTCTGCGTAGATCGCGTCGTGCCATTCAGCCTTCTCGGGCCCCGTAATGGCCTGGTGATACGGGATCTCGATGGCGGACATCGCCAACTCAGCGTCCTCCCACGTCGAAGAGTCCTCATCGCTGGAGTCATCCAGGTCCTCTGGCTCGTGTGCCGCAATGTCGGCAATGGGCACCATGTTGTGCTCCTTCTTCGATCGGCCTGGTCGGCCGGTCATGACCTTGCGCGGCCTCCCAGGGCCCCGTCGCATCGGATAGTCGACAGCCTCCGGTTCTGTGGGCGGCGCAGGTTGCGGCGCACCATCGCCGCGCATCTCGACGTTGATCGGTGGAACTTCACCGTGCACAATCGGGGGGTTGAGCTGTCCCTCAGTTTCTTGCCGGTCCGCAGGTTTTGGCTTGTTACTGGGACCGATCTCCGTTTCGCGCACCTCGGAGTCGTCCGAACTATCTGAAACAGATGGTGGTTCGCCACACTCTCTGAGAGCTGACTCCCGAGTTCCCCCTTTTAAAAGGAATTCGGTGGAGAATTTGACGTCCCGCGTCACTAGGACCCTCCGCTGCGACGGTGCCCAAACTCGATACGCTTTTGAAGTATCGGAGTATCCGACGAGAGCTCCCGTGATCCCCTTTGGCAAGAGTTTATTCTTGCCGGGAGTCTTGTCTAGGACAAACGTCTTGACACCAAACGTCTGCAAGTGGTTTAAATCCGGACGTCTCCCGTTCCACATCTCGTAGGGGGTCCTGGTTCCCAGTATTTTCGTCACACAGCGATTCCTCACATGGTTTGCTGACGCGACTGCTTCGGCCCAAAATGACTTGGGTAGTCCCGATTCATCGAGCATGCAGCGGGCAGTCTCGACCAGCGTTCTGTTCTTGCGCTCCGCGACGCCGTTCTGCTGCGGCGTGTACGGCGCGGTTAGTCTGCGCTGAATTCCAGCATTCTTCAGGATATTGTCCATCTCCGAATTGCAGAACTCTCCTCCATTGTCCGACTGGAGAGCCTTTATCTTCGTACCGGTTTGTGTTTCTACGTTGTTCTTGTACTCCAAGAACTTTGAGGTTACCTCCGATTTTTGTTTGAGAAAGTAAACCGCCGTCCAACGACTGTGGTCGTCAGTAAACGTCAAAAAGTATCGAGCTCCCCCTGACGAAATCGTTGGCATGGGTCCACACACGTCCGCATGGACTATTTCGAGCAGGACTGATGAGGCTTTTTCGCGCTTGGAGAAAGGAACGCGAGAAATCTTACCGAGCGCGGAGACATCACAGAAGGGCAGGACGTCGTCAGTCCTGAAGTTCAATCCGGTCGCGGATGCCTTTCGTCGCATCAGTGTCATGTCGCTCCAGTTCAGGTGGCCGAGCCGCTGGTGCCATTCCCTGGAGCTTCCCTGCGCATGGCTGGAAACCGCACACGTCTCCTCGCGTCCCTCGCGCAGGCAGAACAAATCGCCCTCGCGGTCAGCAATCAGTCGAAGGTCCCCGTTGGCATCATTTACGTAGGCACGCTTTTTAGTGAATAAAACTTCGTAGCCTTTGTCGACTATTTTCGCGACCGACATCAGATTAGTTCGGAGATCCGGAACACACAACGCGTTACACAGCGTGATCGGTCTGTCATGTTTACCGTTCGAAGCAATTATACGCACATCACCCTTGGCTGTCACTTTCGCGGTCGCGTCGTTAGCCAATCTTACACCCTTGTCGGTTGTGTGTGATTGCGTAAAAAGTCCCGGATCCTTGCACAAATGCGACGTGCATCCGCTGTCGATGCACCACTTTTGGTCGATCACGGAATTGCATGCGTGGTTCGCGGAGATTTTCGCGTTTTGTTCCGCACAAGAGAGTTCACCCGCAAAATAAGAGTCATTTGCAACGTTGGCACTTTGTGTGTCCTTCTTGGCACTTTGTGTGTCCTTCTTTGTACTGTGCGTGTCCCTTTTTCGTTTAAAACAGTCCGCAGCCTTGTGCCCCTTTTTCTTGCAGTAGTTGCACTTTATTCTTGATCCGCTCGAGGCAGCATTGTCGTCGTCTTGTCGGCTGACGCTGGTGGCGCCATCCGATTTAGCTTTGCCACGATTCCGCTTCACGAACATGGCGCTTGCACTTGTCTCAGCCGCCCTATGCACTTTGCCGTCATGCTCCTCGATGATTTTGATCATCAATGCCTCGATGTCCGGCAAAGTATCGCGAGATTTGATCGCGCAGCAGAAATTATCGAAGCTATTTGGCAGGCTGTGGAGTAACATCACAGAAAGCAAGTCGCCGTTGATTTCGATTTCCATGGCCCCCAGTTTGTCGACGACGTCCATGAATTTAGACAGATGATCTCTGACGTCGTCACCCTCGAGCATCTTTTTGGACAGCAATTGTTCCAGAAGTGTAGCTTTCCTCATAGGTCCTTGGGATGCGTAAACCGATTTCAGTTTGTCCCACACTTCTTTGGATGTTTCACAATTTCGAAGATGTCTGAGCTGCGAAGGGCTCATGGACAGGATTAGATCGGATTTCGCCTTGCGGTCCTCTGTCGTCCATTTTTCGAGCGCGGCCCTCGTTGCGGCAAGTTCGTTGTTGCTGCCGGTCACGACAGGTTTCGGAACGTCACCGGCGACGTATTGCCACGCATCGTTCTTGATTAAAATTGCCTCGACTTGGATTCGCCATGTGTCGTAGTTCTCCTTTGTCAGAAGCTCGATGCGCGTCGAATTGACGGTAGTAGTCGCCATTTGTAAATCGTTCGCACGTTTTAGCAATCGTCTTCACCAAAAAAAAATTGGCGGTGTCGTCACGCGTCGAACACACGATACACGAAACCACGAAAACACGCTTTTCGCAATATTTATAGTTCACTGCGCTAGCAGGCGCTCGCCGATTTTCGCCGTACACACTGGTGTGTGCCCGACACTGAGCGGCACAACGGAACCGAAATCGACTGCGTCGTTCGCTCGCGATCGCGTGGCCACGTGCCTCGTCGGCGGTTAAACTCGCGGCGAATATTTACTTGACTTCCTCTCTCGCGATACCTGGGCCCATAACCTGTTAGAGTTAGGCAGGTCGGGTGAGGAGAGAAGTACGCGTGTTAGCTTTAAACGTATATAATGTTAGAAATTCCAATACAAGAGGTAAAACGATGGAGCGCACAGTACACGCGTGTCGCGACAGAATGGTTAGTTGATCGAACCAGAGGGCGCTGTCGGTCGACAGCAAGGCAGCGTTTCCACGACTGCAGGTGCGTCCGCAATGCATGTTGCTCTATCTCCAACAAACAAGGGTGGAACAAGTGCTCGAATTAATTTCAACGGAACATATGAATCCGGAAGAAAAACTTCATGTCCAAGGAATTTTAAGTAAATACCATGACCTTTCCATCTACCAGATGAGAAGTTGGGTTATACGAACGCTATCCAGCATGGGATCCAGACAACGGATCCAGTGCCTGTCAATACTAATCAATATCGCTTCCCTCCAATACACAAGAAGGAAATTGGTAAACAAGTCTGTAAATTACTAGAAAACGAAATTATACAGCCGTCATTATCACCCTACAATTCGCCTATTTGGATCGTGTCCAAAAACCGGGAACCGATGGGGACTCCTGTGGCGAATGGTGATTGATTTTAGAGATTTGAACAAAAAGACCGTTCCTGATGCTTACCCAATTCCTAATATCAATGAGATATTGGATCAATTGGGAGGAGCAAAATAAAAAATTAAACAAAATTTAAAAAAAAAGTAAAAAACAGTTTTGAAAAAAAAGAATAATACTTTTTAAAAAATTTTAAAAAATACTTAAAAAATTTAAAAAAAAATTAATAAAAAATTTTAAGAAAATTATGATAATTTTTAAAAAATTAAAAAAAAATTACAAAATATGGAAAATAAAATTTAAAAAAATAAATAAAACAAATTTTAAAAAATTTTGTTAAAAAATTCAAACCAATTTTTAAAAAATTTTTTTTTAAAAAATTAAAGAAAATATTTTTAAAATTTAAAAAAAATAAAAAAATACAAGGAAATTAAAAAAAATTAAAAAAAAATTTAAAATAATTTTATAAAAAAATTAGAAAAAAATTTTAAAAATGAAAAAATTTAAAAAATATAGAATTTTTTTTTAAAATAAATAAAAAAATTTAAAATAATTTTAAAAAATTTTAAAAAAATTTTAAAAAATTTAAGAAAAATGTAAAAAATAAAAAAATATAAGTAAATTAAACAAATTTATAAAAATTTAAAAAAAAAATTCAAAAATTTAAAAAATTAAAAAAAAAATTCAAGAATTTCAAAAATTAAAAAATATAAATAATTTAAAAAAAATAAAAAAAATAAAAATAAATAATTTTTTTTAAATTAATTAAAAAATTAAATTTTTTTTAAATTTTAAAAATTGAAAAAAAAATAAAGAAAAAAAAATTTTAAAAAAAAATAAAATTTTTTTTTTTAAATTTTAAAATTTTTTTAAAAATTAAAAAAAAATAAATAGAAATTTAAAAAAAAATACAGCAAAGAAAAATTAAAAAAAATTAATAATTTAAAAAAAAATTAAAAATAAAAAAAATTATAAAATATTTTGTTAAAAAATTTTTAAAAAATGTTGAAAAATTAAAACAAAATTTAAAAAAAAATTTAAAATTTCAAAAAATAAAAAATATAAATAATTTTAAAAAAACAAAAAAAAATAAAAATATATAAAAATTTTTTTTTAATTAAAAAAATTTTTTTAAAAAATTTTTAAAAATTTTAAAAATTGAAAAAAATTAAAAAATAAAGAAAAAAAAATTTAAAAAAAATAAAAAAAAATTTAAAAATTAAAAAAAGTTAAAATAAGAGGAAAATAAAAATTAAAAACAAATTAAAAAATTAAAAAACATTTTTGAAATAAAAGAATAATACTATTTAAAAAATTTAAAAAAAATTTTAAAAACAAAAAAAATTATAAGAAAATTTTTAAAAAATTTTTAAAAAATTTAAAAATTAAAAAATTAAAATAAACGAAAAATAAAAATTAAAAAAAAATTAAAAACATTTTTTGAAATAAAGAAATTATATTTTTAAAAAAAAATTTTAAAAAAATTTAAAAAATTAAAGTAAAGAAAAGTTTTTAAAATTTTTTTTAAAAAATTATGATAATTTTTAAAAAATTAAAAAAAAAATTATAAGAAAATTTAAAAAAAAATGTAAAAAATTTAAAAAATTTTTAAAAATTAAAAAATATAGAAAATAAAATTAAAAAATAAATACAACAATTTTTAAAAAATTTTGTTTAAAAATTAAAACCAATTTTTAAAAAACAAATTTAAAATTTAAGAAAAATACAAAAAATACAAGAAAATTAAAAAAAAATTAAAATTTAAAAAAATTTAAAAAAAAAATTTAAATAATTTTTAAAAAAAAAATAGAAAAAAATTTAAAAAATTTAAAATAAAACGAAAAAAAAAAATTTTTAAAAAATTTAAAAAAAATTAAAAACATTTTTTAAATAAAAGAATAATACTTTTAAATTTTTTTTTAAGAATTTAGAAAAATTTCAAAAAAATTTTAAAAAATAAAAAAAATTATAAGAAAATTACAAAAAAAATTTAAAACATTTAAAAAATTAAAAAAAAATTAAAATTTCAAAAAATAAGAAATATAAATAATTTAAAAAAAAATAAAAAAAATAAATAAAAATTTAAAAAAAAGAAAGCAAAGAAAAATTTTAAAAAATTTTTAAAAATTTTAAAAAGTTTAATAAAACTTTTAAAAAAATTTTAAAAAATTAAAAAAATATTTAAACAAAAATTAAAAAAATTTTAAAAATTTTAAAAAAATTTCAAAAAAATTTAAAAAAATAAAAAAAATTATAAGAAAATTAAAAAAAAATTAAACAAAAATTAAAAAAATTAAAAATGAAAAAAATTATAAGAAAATTAAAAAAAAAAAATTTTAAAATAAAATTAAAAATAAAAAAAATTATAAAATAATTTGGTAAAAATTTTTTAAAAAATATTTAAAAAATTAAAAAAAAAATTTATAAATTTGTTTTTTAAATTTTAAAAAATTAAAAAAAAATTTAAACAAAAATTAAAATTTTTTTAAAAAATTAAAAAAAATAATAATTTAAAAGAAAAATAAATTAAAAAAAATTTGAAAACGAAAAAAAATTAAAAAATAAAGAAAATTTAAAAATTTTAAAAATTAAAAAATTAAAAAATTAAAATAAAAGAGAAATAAAAATTAAAAAAAAATTTTAAAAATTAAAAAATTAAAATAAAACCGAAATAAAAATTAAAAAAAAATTCTAAAAAATTAAAAATATTTTTTAAATAAAAAATAATACCTTTAAAAAAATTTTAAAAAATTTAGAAAATTTTTAAAAAATTAAAAACATTTTTTAAATAAAAGAATAATACTTTTAAAATTTTTTTTAAAAAATTTAGAAAAATTTCAAAAAAATTTAAAAAAATAAAAAAAATTATAAGAAAATTACAAAAAAAATTTCAAAAATTTTAAAAAATTAAAAAAAATTTAAAATTTCAAAAAATAAAAAATATAAATAATTTAAAAAAAAATAAAAATTTAAAAAAAAAGAAAGCAAAGAAAAATTATAAAATTTTTTAAAAAATTTTAAAAAGTTTAAAAAAACTTTTAAAAAAATTTTAAAAAATTAAAAAAAAATTTTA
Organism: Andrena cerasifolii; assembly: GCF_050908995.1. Taxonomy (NCBI): domain Eukaryota; kingdom Metazoa; phylum Arthropoda; class Insecta; order Hymenoptera; family Andrenidae; genus Andrena; species Andrena cerasifolii. The sequence continues at coordinate 14,193 of NW_027486130.1, forward strand.
AAAATTTAAAAAAATAATATTTTAAAACAAAAATAAATAAAAAAAAAATTTTAAAATGAAAAAAATTCAAAAATAAAAAAAATTATAAGAAAATTTAAAAAAAAATTTTAAAAATTTTAAAAATTGAAAAATTAAAAAATTAAAATAAAAGAGAAATAAAAATTAAAAAAAAAATTAAAAAAAATTAAAAATATTTTTGAAATAAAAAAATAATACCTTTAAAAAAATTTTAAAAAATTTAGAAAAATTTTAAAAAATTTAAAAAATTTAAAAAATTTAAAAAATTTTAAAAAAATTTCAAAAAAATTTAAAAAAATAAAAAAAATTATAAGAAAATTAAAAAAGAAATTAAACAAAAATTTTAAAAAATTAAAAAAAAATTTTAAATTTCAAAAAATAAAAAATATAAATAATTTAAAAAAAATAAAAAAATAAATAAAAATTTAAAAAAAAGAAAGCAAAGAAAAATTTTAAAATTTTTTAAAAAATTTAAAAAAAAAGAAAGCAAAGAAAAATTTTAAAAATTTTAAAAAAATTTCAAAAAAAATTAAAAAAATAAAAAAAATTATAAGAAAATTAAAAAAAAAATTAAACAAAAATTAAAAAAATTAAAAATGAAAAAAATTATAAGCAAATTAAAAAAAAATTTTTTTTAAAAAATTAAAAATAAAAAAAATTATAAGAAAATTAAAAAAAATTAAAAATTTAAAAAATTAAAAAAAATTTTAAAAAAATTTAAAATTTTTTTTTAAATATATTTTAAAAAATTAAAAAAAAATTATAAGAAAATTCGAAAAAAAAATTAAAAAAAAATTTAAAAAATTAAAAGAAATTAAAATAAAAGAAAAATAAAAATTAAAAAAAAATTTGAAAACATTTTTTGAAATAAAGGAATTATATTTTTAAAAAAAAATTAAAAAAAAATTTAAAAAATTAAAGTAAAGAAAAGTTTTTAAAATTTTTTTTAAAAAATTATGATAATTTTTAAAAAATTTAAAAAAAATTAAAAAATAAAAAAAATTATAAGAAAATTTAAAAGAAAATGTAAAAAAATTTAAAATTTTTTAAACATTTAAAAACAGTTTTTAAATAATAGAATAATACTTTTAAAATTTTTTTTAAAAAATTTAGAAAAATTTCAAAAAAAATTTAAAAAATAAAAAAAATTATAAGAAAATTACAAAAAAATTTTAAAAAATTAAAAAAATTAAAAAAAAATTAAAATTTCAAAAAATAAAAAATATAAATAATTTTGAAAAAAAGAAATAAAAATTTAAAAAAAAAAGAGCAAAGAAAAATTTTAAAAAATTTTAAAAAATTTTAAAAAGTTTAAAAAAACTTTTAAAAAACTTTTAAAAAATTAAAAAAATATTTAAACAAAAATTAAAAAATTTTTTAAAAAAATTTAAAAAATAATAATTTAAAACAAAAATAAATTAAAAAAAATTTTTAAATGAAAAAAATTCAATAATAAAAAAAATTAAAAAAAAATTTAAAAAATTAAAATTTTTTTCAAATATATTGTAAAAAATTAAAAAAAAATTATAAGAAAATTACAAAAAATTTAAAAAAATTTAAAAAATTAAAAAAAAAATTTTAAATTTCAAAAAATAAAAAATATAAATAATTTAAAAAAAGTAAATAAAAATTTAAAAAAAAGAGAGCAAAGAAAAATTTTAAAAAATTTAAAAAAATTTTAAAAAGTTTAAAAAAACTTTTAAAAAACTTAAAAAAAAATTAAAAAAATAATAATTTAAAACAAGAATAAATAAAAAAAAATTTTAAAATGAAAAAAATTCAATAATAAAAAAAATTATAAGAAAATTTAAAAAAATTTTAAAAAATTTTAAAAATTAAAAAATTAAAAAATTAAAATAAAAGAGAAATAAAAATTAAAAAAAATTTAAAAATTAAAAAATTAAAATAAAACCGAAATAAAAATTAAAAAAAAATTCTAAAAAATTAAAAATATTTTTTAAATAAAAAAATAATACCTTTAAAAAAATTTTTAAAAATTTAGAAAATTTTTAAAAAATTAAAAAAAATAAAAAAATTATAAGAAAATTAAAAAAAAATTTAAAAATTTAAAAAATTAAAAAAAAATTTAAAAAAAAATTAAAATTTTTTTTAAATATATTTTAACAAAATAAAAAAAATTATAAGAAAATTAAAAAAAAAAATTTTTTAAAAATTTAAAAAATTAAAAAAAAATAAAATAAAACGGAAATAAAAATTTCAAAAAAATTTTAAATAATTATAAAAAAATTAAAAACATTTTTTAAATAATAGAATAATATTTTTAATTTTTTTTTTAAATTTAGAAAAATTTCAAAAAAATTTAATAAAATAAAATAAATTATAAGAAAATTCGGAAAAAAATTTAAAAAATTTTAAAAAATTAAAAAAAAATTTAAAATTTCAAAAAATAAAAAATAGAAATAATTTAAAAAAAAATAAAAAAATAAATAAAAATTTTAAAAAAAGAGAGCAAGGAAAAATTTTAAAAATTTTTAAAAATTTTAAAAAGTTTAAAAAAACTTTTAAAAAACTTTTATAAAATTAAAAAAATATTTAAACAAAAATTAAAATTTTTTTTAAAAAATTTAAAAAAATTAAAAAATATAGAAAATAAAATTAAAAAATAAATAAAACAATTTTTAAAAAATTTTGTTTAAAAATTAAAACCAATTTTATAAAACAAATTTTAAATTTAAGAAAAATACAAAAATTACAAGAAAATTAAAAAAATTTAATATTTAAAAAAATTTAAAAAAAAAATTTAAATAATTTTTTAAAAAAATTAGAAAAAAATTTAAAAAATTTAAAATAAAACCAAAATAAAAATTTAAAAAAATTTTAAAAAATAAAAAAAATTATAAGAAAATTACAAAAAATTTTAAAAAATTTAAAAAATTAAAAAAAAAAATTTTAAATTTCAAAAAATAAAAAATATAAATAATTTAAAAAAAAATAAATAAAAATTTAAAAAAAAAGAGAGCAAAGAAAAATTTTAAAAAATTTTAAAAAATTTTAAAAAGTTTAAAAAAACTTTTAAAAAAATTTTAAAAAATTAAAAAATTAAAAAATTAAAAAATTACAATAAAAGAGAAATAAAAATTAAAAAAAAAATTTAAAAATTAAAATTTTTTTAACTATATTGTAAAAAATTAAAAAAAAATATAAGAAAATTCGAAAAAAAATTTTAAAAAAAATTTAAAAAATTATAAGAAAATTAAAAAAAAATTTAAAAATTTAAAAAATTAAAAAAAAATTTTTAAAAAAATTAAATTTTTTTTAAATATATTTTAAAAAAATAAAAAAAATTATAAGAAAATTAAAAAAAAAAATTTTTAAAAAATTTAAAAAATTAAAAAAAATTAAAATAAAACGGAAATAAAAATTTCAAAAAAATTTTAAATAATTTAAAAAAAATTAAAAACATTTTTTAAATAATAGAATAATACTTTTAATTTTTTTTTTAAATTTAGAAAAATTTCAAAAAAATTTAATAAAATAAAATAAATTATAAGAAAATTACAAAAAAATTTTCAAAAATTTTAAAAAATTAAAAAAAAAAATTAAAATTTCAAAAAATAAAAAATATAAATAATTTAAAAAAAAATAAAAATTTAAAAAAAAAGAAAGCAAAGAAAAATTATAAAAATTTTTAAAAAATTTTAAAAAGTTTAAAAAAACTTTTAAAAAAATTTAAAAAAATTAAAAAAAAATTTAAAAAATTTAAAAAAATAATAATTTAAAACAAAAATAAATAAAAAAAAATTTTTAAAATGAAAAAAATTCAAAAATAAAAAAAATTATAAGAAAATTCGGAAAAAAATTATAAAAAAATTTTTAAAAATTAAAAGAAATTAAAATAAAAGAAAAATAAAAATTTAAAAAAAATTTAAAAACATTTTTTGAAATAAAGAAATTATATTTTTAAAAAAAAATTTAAAAAAAATTAAAAAATTAAAGTAAAGAAAAGTTTTTAAAATTTTTTTTAAAAAATTATGATAATTTTTAAAAAATTTAAAAAAAATTAAAAAATAAAAAAAATTATAAGAAAATTTAAAAGAAAATGTAAAAAAATTTAAAACATTTTTAAAAATTTAAAAACATTTTTTAAATAATAGAATAATACTTTTAAAATTTTTTTTTAAAAATTTAGAAAAATTTCAAAAAAATTTTAAAAAATAAAAAAAATTATAAGAAAATTACAAAAAATTTTAAAAAAATTTAAAAAAAATTTTAAAAATTAAAAGAAATTAAAATAAAAGAAAAATAAAAATTAAAAAAAATTTAAAAACATTTTTTGAAATAAAGAAATTATATTTTTAAAAAAAATTTTAAAAAAAAATTTAAAAATTAAAGTAAAGAAAAGTTTTTGAATTTTTTTTTAAAAAATTATGGTAATTTTTAAAAAATTTAAAAAAAAATAAAAAATAAAAAAAATTATAAGAAAATTTAAAAAAAAATGTAAAAAATTTAAAATTTTTTAAAAAATTTTAAAAAATTAAAAAATATAGAAAATAAAATTAAAAAATAAATAAAACAATTTTTAAAATATTTTGTTTAAAAATTAAAACCAATTTTTAAAAAACAAATTTTAAATTTAAGAAAAATACAAAAATTACATGAAAATTAAAAAAATTTAATATTTAAAAAAATTAAAAAAAAAAATTTAAATAATTTTTTAAAAAAATTAGAAAAAAATTTAAAAAATTTAAAATAAAACCAAAATAAAAATTTAAAAAAATTTTTTAAAAAATTTTAGGAAATTAAAAACATTTTTTAAATAAAAGAATAATACTTTTAAAATTTTTTAAAAAAATTTAGAAAAATTTCAAAAAAATTTTAAAAAATAAAAAAAATTATAAGAAAATTACAAAAAAAATTTAAAACATTTAAAAAATTTAAAAAAATTTTAAATTTCAAAAAATAAAAAATATAAATAATTTTAAAAAAAATAAAAAAATAAATAAAAATTTAAAAAAAAGAGAGCAAAGAAAAATTTTAAAAAATTTTTAAAAATTTTAAAAAGTTTAAAAAAACTTTTAAAAAACTTTTATAAAATTAAAAAAATATTTAAACAAAAATTAAAAATTTTTTTAAAAAATTTAAAAAAATAATAATTTAAAACAAAAATAAATAACAAAAAAATTTTAAAATGAAAAAAATTCAAAAATAAAATAAATTATAAGAAAATTTAAAAAAAAATTTAAAAAATTTAAAAAATTAAAAAATTAAAAAATTAAAAAATTAAAATAAAAGAGAAATAAAAATTAAAAAAAAATTTAAAAAATTAAAAATATTTTTGAAATAAAAAAATAATACCTTTAAAAAAATTTTAAAAAATTTAGAAAAATTTAAAAAAATTTTAAAAATTTAAAAAATTTAAAAAATTTTAAAAAAATTTAAAAAAAATTTAAAAAAATAAAAAAAATTATAAGAAAATTAAAAAAAAAATTAAACAAAAATTTAAAAAATTAAAAATGAAAAAAATTATAAGAAAATTAAAAAAAAAATTTTTTAAAAAAATTAAAAATAAAAAAAATTATAAAATAATTTGGTAAAAATTTTTTAAAAAATATTTAAAAAATTAAAAAAAAATTTATAAATTTGTTTTTTAAATTTTAAAAAATTAAAAAAAAAATTAAACAAAAATTAATTTTTTTTTTTAAAATTAATAAATAAATAATAATTTAAAACAAAAATAAATAAAAAAAAATTTTGAAAACGAAAAAAATTAAAAAATAAAGAAAATTTAAAAAAAAATTTAATAATTTTAAAAATTAAAAAATTAGAATAAAATAGAAATAAAAATTTTAAAAAAATTTTAAAAAATTAAAAATATTTTTTAAATAAAAAACTAATACCTTTAACAAAAATTAAAAAAAATTTAGAAAATTCGAAAAAAAATTTAAAAAAAAATTTAAAAAATTAAAAGAAATTAAAATAAAAGAAAAAGAAAAATTAAAAAAAATTAAAAACATTTTTTGAAATAAAGAAATTATATTTTTAAAAAAAATTTTAAAAAAAATTTTAAAAATTAAAGTAAAGAAAAGTTTTTAAATTTTTTTTTTAAAAATTATGGTAATTTTTAAAAAATTTAAAAAAAAAATAAATAAAAAAAATTATAAGAAAATTTAAAAAAAAATGTAAAAAAATTTAAAAAATTTTAAAAAATTTTAAAAAATTTTAAAAAATTAAAAAATATAGAAAATAAAATTAAAAAATAAATAAAACAATTTTTAAAAAATTTTGTTTAAAAATTAAAACCAATTTTTAAAATACAAATTTTAAATTTAAGAAAAATACAAAAATTACAAGAAAATTAAAAAAAAATTAATATTTAAAAAAATTTAAAAAAAAAATTTAAATAATTTTTTAAAAAAATTAGAAAAAAATTTAAAAAATTTAAAATAAAACCAAAATAAAAATTTAAAAAAATTTTAAAAAAAATTTTAAGAAATTAAAAACATTTTTTAAATAAAAGAATAATACTTTTAAATTTTTTTTTAAAAAATTTAGAAAAATTTCAAAAAAAATTTAAAAAATAAAAAAAATTATAAGAAAATTACAAAAAAAATTTAAAACATTTAAAAAATTAAAAAAAAATTTAAAATTTCAAAAAATAAAAAATATAAATAATTTAAAAAAAAAATAAAAAATAAATAAAAATTCAAAAAAAAAGAAAGCAAAGAAAATTAAAAAAATTAAAAAAATATTTAAACAAAAATTTAAAAAAAATTTTAAAAATTTTAAAAAATAATAATTTAAAACAAAAATAAATAAAAAAAATTTTTAAAATAAAAAAAAAATTAAAAATATTTTTGAAATAAAAAAATAATACCTTTAAAAAAAATTTTAAAAATTTAGAAAAATTTCAAAAAATAACGAAATATAAATAATTTTAAAAAAATTAAAAAAATAAAAAAAAATTAAAAAAAATGCAGCAAAGAAAAATTTTAAAAAAATTTGAAAAATTTTAAAAAACATAAAAAAATTTAAAAAAATTTTAAAAAATAAAAAAAATATAAGAAGATTTAAAAAAAAATTGAAAAATTTTAAAAATAAAAAAATTAAAAAATTAAAATAAAAGAGAAATAAAAATTAAAAAAAAAATTTTAAAAAATTCAAATTTTTTTTTAAATATATTGTAAAAAATTAAAAAAAAATTATAAGAAAATTCGAAAAAAAATTTAAAAAAAAATTTAAAAAATTAAAAGAAATTAAAATAAAAGAAAAATAAAAATTAAAAAAAATTTAAAAACATTTTTTGAAATAAAGAAATTATATTTTTAAAAAAAATTTAAAAAAAAATTTACAAAATTAAAGTAAAGAAAAGTTTTTAAATTTTTTTTTAAAAAAATTATGATAATTTTTAAAAAATTTAAAAAAAAATTAAAAAATAAAAAAAAATTATAAGAAAATTTTAAAAAAAATGTAAAAAAATTAAAAAAATTTTAAAAATTAAAAAATATAGAAAATAAAATTAAAAAATAAATACAACAATTTTTAAAAAATTTTGTTTAAAAATTAAAACCAATTTTTAAAAAACAAATTTAAAATTTAAGAAAAATACAAAAATTACAAGAAAATTAAAAAAAATTTAAAATTTAAAAAAATTTAAAAAAAAAATTTAAATAATTTTTAAAAAAAATAGAAAAAAAATTTTAAAAATTTAAAATAAAACAAAAATAAAAAAAAAATTTAAAAAAATTTAAAAAAATAATAATTTAAAACAAAAATAAATAACAAAAAAATTTTAAAATGAAAAAAATTCAAAAATAAAATAAATTATAAGAAAATTTAAAAAAAAATTTTAAAAATTTTAAAAATTAAAAAATTAAAAAATTAAAATAAAAGAGAAATAAAAATTAAAAAAAAAATTAAAAAAATTAAAAATATTTTTGAAATAAAAAAATAATACCTTTAAAAAAAATTTTAAAAAATTTAGAAAAATTTAAAAAAATTTAAAAAATTTAAAAAATTTAAAAAATTTTAAAAAAATTTCAAAAAAATTTAAAAAAATAAAAAAAATTATAAGAAAATTAAAAAAAAAATTAAACAAAAATTAAAAAAATTAAAAATGAAAAAAATTATAAGAAAATTAAAAAAAAAAATTTTTTTTAAAAAATTAAAAATAAAAAAAATTATAAAATAATTTGGTAAAAATTTTTTAAAAAATATTTAAAAAATTAAAAAAAAAATTATAAATTTGTTTTTTAAATTTTAAAAAATTAAAAAAAAATTTAAAAAAAATTAATTTTTTTTTTTAAAAAATTAAAAAAAAATAATAATTTAAAACAAAAATAAATAAATAAAAAAATTGAAAACGAAAAAAAGTAAAAAAAAGAAAATTTAAAAAAAAATTTAATAATTTTAAAAATTAAAAAATTAGAATAAAATAGAAATAAAAATTTTAAAAAAATTTTAAAAAATTAAAAATATTTTTTAAATAAAAAACTAATACCTTTAACAAAAATTAAAAAAAATTTAGAAAATTCGAAAAAAAATTAAAAAAAAAATTTTAAAAATTAAAAGAAATTAAAATAAAAGAAAAAGAAAAATTAAAAAAAAATTTAAAAACATTTTTTGAAATAAAGAAATTATATTTTTAAAAAAAATTTAAAAAAAAATTTTAAAAATTAAAGTAAAGAAAAGTTTTTAAATTTTTTTTTAAAAAATTATGTTTTTTTTTAAAAAAATTTAAAAAAAAAATAAATAAAAAAAATTATAAGAAAATTTAAAAAAATTTTAAAAAATTTTAAAAATTAAAAAATTAAAAAATTAAAATAAAAGAGAAATAAAAATTAAAAAAAATTTAAAAATTAAAAAATTAAAATAAAACCGAAATAAAAATTAAAAAAAAATTCTAAAAAATTAAAAATATTTTTTAAATAAAAAAATAATACCTTTAAAAAAATTTTTAAAAATTTAGAAAATTTTTAAAAAATTAAAAAAAATAAAAAAATTATAAGAAAATTAAAAAAAAATTTAAAAATTTAAAAAATTAAAAAAAAATTTAAAAAAAAATTAAAATTTTTTTTAAATATATTTTAACAAAATAAAAAAAATTATAAGAAAATTAAAAAAAAAAATTTTTTAAAAATTTAAAAAATTAAAAAAAAATAAAATAAAACGGAAATAAAAATTTCAAAAAAATTTTAAATAATTATAAAAAAATTAAAAACATTTTTTAAATAATAGAATAATATTTTTAATTTTTTTTTTAAATTTAGAAAAATTTCAAAAAAATTTAATAAAATAAAATAAATTATAAGAAAATTCGGAAAAAAATTTAAAAAATTTTAAAAAATTAAAAAAAAATTTAAAATTTCAAAAAATAAAAAATAGAAATAATTTAAAAAAAAATAAAAAAATAAATAAAAATTTTAAAAAAAGAGAGCAAGGAAAAATTTTAAAAATTTTTAAAAATTTTAAAAAGTTTAAAAAAACTTTTAAAAAACTTTTATAAAATTAAAAAAATATTTAAACAAAAATTAAAATTTTTTTTAAAAAATTTAAAAAAATTAAAAAATATAGAAAATAAAATTAAAAAATAAATAAAACAATTTTTAAAAAATTTTGTTTAAAAATTAAAACCAATTTTATAAAACAAATTTTAAATTTAAGAAAAATACAAAAATTACAAGAAAATTAAAAAAATTTAATATTTAAAAAAATTTAAAAAAAAAATTTAAATAATTTTTTAAAAAAATTAGAAAAAAATTTAAAAAATTTAAAATAAAACCAAAATAAAAATTTAAAAAAATTTTAAAAAATAAAAAAAATTATAAGAAAATTACAAAAAATTTTAAAAAATTTAAAAAATTAAAAAAAAAAAATTTTAAATTTCAAAAAATAAAAAATATAAATAATTTAAAAAAAAATAAATAAAAATTTAAAAAAAAAGAGAGCAAAGAAAAATTTTAAAAAATTTTAAAAAATTTTAAAAAGTTTAAAAAAACTTTTAAAAAAATTTTAAAAAATTAAAAAATTAAAAAATTAAAAAATTACAATAAAAGAGAAATAAAAATTAAAAAAAAAATTTAAAAATTAAAATTTTTTTAACTATATTGTAAAAAATTAAAAAAAAATATAAGAAAATTCGAAAAAAAATTTTAAAAAAAATTTAAAAAATTATAAGAAAATTAAAAAAAAATTTAAAAATTTAAAAAATTAAAAAAAAATTTTTAAAAAAATTAAATTTTTTTTAAATATATTTTAAAAAAATAAAAAAAATTATAAGAAAATTAAAAAAAAAAATTTTTAAAAAATTTAAAAAATTAAAAAAAATTAAAATAAAACGGAAATAAAAATTTCAAAAAAATTTTAAATAATTTAAAAAAAATTAAAAACATTTTTTAAATAATAGAATAATACTTTTAATTTTTTTTTTAAATTTAGAAAAATTTCAAAAAAATTTAATAAAATAAAATAAATTATAAGAAAATTACAAAAAAATTTTCAAAAATTTTAAAAAATTAAAAAAAAAAATTAAAATTTCAAAAAATAAAAAATATAAATAATTTAAAAAAAAATAAAAATTTAAAAAAAAAGAAAGCAAAGAAAAATTATAAAAATTTTTAAAAAATTTTAAAAAGTTTAAAAAAACTTTTAAAAAAATTTAAAAAAATTAAAAAAAAATTTAAAAAATTTAAAAAAATAATAATTTAAAACAAAAATAAATAAAAAAAAATTTTTAAAATGAAAAAAATTCAAAAATAAAAAAAATTATAAGAAAATTCGGAAAAAAATTATAAAAAAATTTTTAAAAATTAAAAGAAATTAAAATAAAAGAAAAATAAAAATTTAAAAAAAATTTAAAAACATTTTTTGAAATAAAGAAATTATATTTTTAAAAAAAAAATTTAAAAAAAATTAAAAAATTAAAGTAAAGAAAAGTTTTTAAAATTTTTTTTAAAAAATTATGATAATTTTTAAAAAATTTAAAAAAAATTAAAAAATAAAAAAAATTATAAGAAAATTTAAAAGAAAATGTAAAAAAATTTAAAACATTTTTAAAAATTTAAAAACATTTTTTAAATAATAGAATAATACTTTTAAAATTTTTTTTTAAAAATTTAGAAAAATTTCAAAAAAATTTTAAAAAATAAAAAAAATTATAAGAAAATTACAAAAAATTTTAAAAAAATTTAAAAAAAATTTTAAAAATTAAAAGAAATTAAAATAAAAGAAAAATAAAAATTAAAAAAAATTTAAAAACATTTTTTGAAATAAAGAAATTATATTTTTAAAAAAAATTTTAAAAAAAAATTTAAAAATTAAAGTAAAGAAAAGTTTTTGAATTTTTTTTTAAAAAATTATGGTAATTTTTAAAAAATTTAAAAAAAAATAAAAAATAAAAAAAATTATAAGAAAATTTAAAAAAAAATGTAAAAATTTAAAATTTTTTAAAAATTTTAAAAAATTAAAAAATATAGAAAATAAAATTAAAAAATAAATAAAACAATTTTTAAAATATTTTGTTTAAAAATTAAAACCAATTTTTAAAAAACAAATTTTAAATTTAAGAAAAATACAAAAATTACATGAAAATTAAAAAAATTTAATATTTAAAAAAATTAAAAAAAAAATTTAAATAATTTTTTAAAAAAATTAGAAAAAAATTTAAAAAATTTAAAATAAAACCAAAATAAAAATTTAAAAAAATTTTTTAAAAAATTTTAGGAAATTAAAAACATTTTTTAAATAAAAGAATAATACTTTTAAAATTTTTTAAAAAAATTTAGAAAAATTTCAAAAAAAATTTAAAAAATAAAAAAAATTATAAGAAAATTACAAAAAAAATTTAAAACATTTAAAAAATTTAAAAAAATTTTAAATTTCAAAAAATAAAAAATATAAATAATTTTAAAAAAAATAAAAAAATAAATAAAAATTTAAAAAAAAGAGAGCAAAGAAAAATTTTAAAAAATTTTTAAAAATTTTAAAAAGTTTAAAAAAACTTTCAAAAAACTTTTATAAAATTAAAAAAATATTTAAACAAAAATTAAAAATTTTTTTAAAAA
>NW_027486131.1:0-26222 GCF_050908995.1 Andrena cerasifolii
TTAAAAAAAAAATAAAAAATTTTAAAAATTAAAAAAATTTAAATTAAAAAAAAAAATTAAAAATTAAAAAAAAAATTTAAAAATTAAAAAAAAATTTTAAAAATTAAAAAAAAAATTTTAAAAATTAAAAATTTTTTTTGTAAAATTATCAAAAATTTAAAAAAAAATTAAAATTTAAAAAAATTAAAACAAAAAATTAAAAAATATAGAAAAAAATTAAAAAATAAATATTTTTTAATTTTGTTAAAAAATTGAATCAAATTTTAAAAAAAAATTAAAAATTTTTTAAAAAATTTAAATATAAAAATGAAGCAAAGAAAAATTTTAAAAAATTTAAAAAAATTTTAAAAAATTTAAATAAAAATAAAGCAAAGAAAAATTTAAAAAATTTAAAAAAAATTTTAAAAATTAAAAAAAAAATTTTAAAAAAATTTTAAAATTAAAAAAATTTAAAAATAAAAAAATATTAAAAATTAAAAAAAAATTAAAATTAAAAAAATTAAAAATATAAATAATTTTAAAAAAAATTAAAAATATTAAAAAAAAATTTTTTAAAAATTTAAAAAAATTAAAAAAAAATTTTTTAAATTTTAAAAAAATTTAAAAATTAAAAAAATATAAGAAAATTTAAAAAAAATTGAAAATTTGAAAAAATTAAAAAAAATTAAAAAACATTTTTTGAAATGAAAACATTATAATTTTAAAAAAAATTTAAAAAATTTTAAAAATTTTAAAAAAAAATTTTAAAAAATAAAAAATTTAAAAAAATAAAAAATTTAAAAAAAATTTTAAAAATAAAAAATTTTGTTTAAAAATTTAAAAAAATTAAAAAAAAAATAAAATTTAAAAGATTTTTTAAAAATTAAAAACATTTTTGAAATAAAAAATAATACTTTTAAAAAAATTAAAAAAAATTTTAGAAAAAATTTCTAAATTTAAAACAAAAATAAAAAAATTTAAAATTAAAAAAATTAAAAAAATTAAAAATGTAGAAAAAAATTAAGAAACAAATAAATTTTTTTTAAGTTTGTTAAAAATTGAAACAAATTTAAAAAAAAAATTTAAAATTTTAAAAATTTTTAAAAAATTTAAAAGAAAAATTTAAAAAAAATTTAAAAATTAAAAAAAATTATAAGAAAATTTTAAAAAAAAATTTAAAAAATTGAAAAAATTAAAAAAATTGAAAAAATTAAACAATTAAAATAAAAGAAAAAAAATTAAAAAAAAATTAAAAAACATTTTTTTAAATAAAACCATTATAATTTTTTAAAAAAATTAAAAAAAATTTAAAAATTTAAAAAAAAAATTTAAAAAAAATAAAAAATTTTGTTTAAAAAATTAAAAAAAAAAGTTTTACGAAAATTTTAAAAATTAAAAAAATTTAAAAAATTAAAAAATGTAGAAAAAAATTAAAAAACAAATAAATTTTTTTTAATTTTGTTAAAAAATTCAAACAAATTTAAAAAAAAAAAATTTTTTAAATTTTAAAAAATTTTTAAAAATTTAAAAGAAAAATTTAAAAAAAAATTTAAAAATTAAAAAAAATTTTAAAAATTAAAAAAAAAATTTTAAAAATTAAAAATTTTTTTTGTAAAATTATCAAAAATTTAAAAAAAAATTAAAAACAAAAAAAATTAAAAAATATAGAAAAAAATTAAAAAATAAATATTTTTTTAATTTTGATAAAAAATTGAAACAAATTTTAAAAAAAATTAAAAGTTTTTTAAAAAATTTAAATATAAAAATGAAGCAAAGAAAAATTTTAAAAAATTTAAAAATTTTTTAAAAAATTTAAATAAAAATAAAGCAAAGAAAAATTTAAAAAAATTTAAAAAAATTTTAAAAAATTAAAAAAAAATTTTTAAAAAAATTTTAATATAAAAAAATTTAAAAATAAAAAAAATATTAAAAATTAAAAAAAAAATTAAAATTAAAAAAATTAAAAATATAAATAATTTTAAAAAAATTAAAAATATTAAAAAATTTTTTTTTTAAAAATTTAAAAAAAATTAAGAAATTTTTTTTTAAATTTTAAAAAAATTTAAAAATTAAAAAAAATATAAGAAAATTTAAAAAAAAATTGAAAATTTGAAAAAATTAAAAAAAATTAAAAAACATTTTTGAAATAAAAAAATAATACTTTTAAAAAAATTTAAAAAAATTTTAGAAAATTTTCAAAAATTAAAAAAAAAATAAAAAAAATTTTAAAAATTAAACAAATTAAAAAAATTAAAAAATATAGAAAAAAATTAAAAAATAAATATTTTTTTTAATTTTGTTAAAAAATTGAAACAAATTTAAAAAAAAAATAAAAAAATTTTAAAAAATTTAAAAAAAAGTTTTAAAAAATTTTAAAAATTAAAAAAAATTATAAGAAAATTTTAAAAAATATTTAAAAAATTGAAAAAATTAAAAAAATTAAAATAAAAGAAAAAAAATTTTAAAAAATTTTTTGAAATAAAAAAATTATAATTTTTAAAAAAATTTAAAATAATTTTAAAAATTTTAAAAAAGTTATAAGAAAATTTTTAAAAAAATTTTTAAAAAATTTTAAAAATTAAAAAAAATTATAAGAAAATTTTTTAAAAAATTTAAAAATTTGAAAAAATTAAAAAAATTAAAAACATTCTTGAAATAAAAAAATAATACTTTTAAAAAATTAAAAAAAAATTAGAAAAAATTTCAAAATTTAAAACAAAAATTTTAAAAATTGAAAAAATTAAAAAAATTAAAAAATGTAGAAAAAATTAAAAAACAAATAAAATTTTTTAATTTCGTTAAAAAATTGAAACAAATTTAAAAAAAAAATTTAAAATTTTAAAAAATTTTAAAAACTTTAAAAGAAAAATTTAAAAAAATTTAAAAAATTAAAAAAAATTTAAAAAAAATTAAAAAAAAAATTAAAAAATTTAAAAATTTAAAAAATTAAAATAAAAGAATAAAAATTAAAAAAAAATTAAAAAACATTTTTTGAAATAAAAAAATTATAATTTTTAAAAAAATTTAAAAAAATTTTAAAAATTTAAAAAAAAAATTTTAAAAAATAAAAAATTTGTTTAAAAAATTAAAAAAAAGTTTTAAGAAAATTTTAAAAATTAAAAAAAAAATTAAAAAAAGAAAAATCAAAATTAAAATTTTTTTTAAGTTAAAAAACATTTTTGAAATAAAAAAATAATACTTTTAAAAAAATTAAAAAAAATTTTAGAAAAATTTTCAAAAATTAAAAAAAAAAATAAAAAAAATTTAAAAATTAAAATTAAAAAAATTAAAAAATATAGAAAAAAATTTAAAAATGAATAATTTTTTTTAATTTTGTTAAAAAATTGAAACAAGTTTTTAAGAAAAAAATTAACAAAATTTAAAAAAATTTTAAAAATGAAAAAAAAAATAATTAAATATTAAAAAAAAATTTAAAATTAAAAAAAAAATTAAGAAATTAAAAACATAAATAATTTTAAAAAAATTTTAAAACAATTTTAAAAATTAAAAAAAATTATAAGAAACTTTAAAAGAAAATTTTAAAATTTGAAAAAATTAAAAAAAAATTAAAAAACGTTTTTGAAATAAAAAAATAATACTTTTAAAAAAATTAAAAACAAATTTAGAAAAATTATCAAAAATTTAAAAAAAAATAAAAAAATTTAAAAATTAAAAAAAATTTAAAAATTAAAAAGATATAAATAATTTAAAAAAAAATAAATAAAAAAATTTTAAAATTAAAACAAAATTAAAATAAAAATTAAAAAAAAAATTTAAAAATTGAAAAAATTAAAAAATAAAGAAATTTTTTTTTAAAAAAATAAAAAACAATTTAAAAATTTTAAAAAAAATTCTAAAAAATTAAAAAACATTTTTGAAATAAAAAAATAATACATTTAAAAAAATTAAAAAACAATTTAGAAAAATTTTCGAAAATTAAAAAAAAAAATTTAAAAATGAAAAAAAATTTAAAAATTAAACAAAAAATTTAAAATTAAAAAATTTAAAAAAATTAAAAATTAAAAAAAAAAATTTTAAAAAATAAAAAATTTTGTTTAAAAAATTAAAAAAAATTAAAAAAAGAAAAATAAAAATTAAAAATTTTTTTTAAAAATTAAAAAACATTTTTGAAATAAAAAAATAATACTTTTAAAAAAATTAAAAAAAAAATTAGAAAAAATTTCAAAATTTAAAACAAAAATAAAAAAATTTTTAAAATTAAAAAAATTAAAAAAATTAAAAAATGTAGAAAAAAATTAAAAAACAAACAATTTTTTTTTAATTTTGTTAAAAATTGAAACTAATTTAAAAAAAAAATTTTTTTAAATTTTAAAAAATTTTAAAAAATTTAAAAGAAAAATTTTAAAAAATAAAAAATTTTGTTTAAAAAATTAAAAAAAAATAAAAAAAATTTTAAAAATTAAAAAACATTTTTGAAATAAAAAAATAATACTTTTAAAAAAATTTTAAAAAAATTTAGAAAAAATTTCAAATTTAAAACAAAAATAAAAAAAAATTTTAAAATTAAAAAAATTAAAAAAATTAAAAAATATAGAAAAAAATTAAAAAACAAATAAATTTTTTTTAATTTTGTTAAAAAATTCAAACAAATTTAAAAAAAAATTTTTTTAAATTTTAAAAAATTTTAAAAAATTTAAAAGAAAAATTTAAAAAAAATTTTAAAATTAAAAAAAATTATAAGAAAATTTTAAAAAAATTGAAAAAATTGAAAAAATTAAAAAATTAAAATAAAAGAAAAAAAAATTAAAAAACATTTTTTGAAATAAAAACATAATTTTTAAAAAATTAAAAAAAAAGTTTTAAGAAAATTTTAAAAATTAAAAAAAATTAAAAAAATTAAAAAAAAATTTAGAAAAATTTTCAAAAATTAAAAAAAAAATAAAAAATTTTAAAAATTAAAAAAAAATTTAAATTAAAAAAAAATTTAAAAATTAAAAAAAAAATTTAAAAATTAAAAAAAAATTTTAAAAATTAAAAAAAAAATTTTAAAAATTAAAAATTTTTTTTGTAAAATTATCAAAAATTTAAAAAAAATTAAAATTTAAAAAAATTAAAAACAAAAAAATTAAAAAATATAGAAAAAAATTAAAAAATAAATATTTTTTTAATTTTGTTAAAAAATTGAATCAAATTTTAAAAAAAAATTAAAAATTTTTTAAAAATTTAAATATAAAAATGAAGCAAAGAAAAATTTTAAAAAATTTTAAAAAATTTTAAAAAATTTAAATAAAAATAAAGCAAAGAAAAATTTAAAAAAATTTAAAAAAAATTTTAAAAATTAAAAAAAAATTTTTAAAAAAATTTTAAAATTAAAAAAATTTAAAAATAAAAAAAATATTAAAAATTAAAAAAAATTAAAATTAAAAAAATTAAAAATATAAATAATTTTAAAAAAAATTAAAAATATTAAAAAAAATTTTTTTTAAAAATTTAAAAAAATTAAAAAAAAATAAAAAAATTTTAAAAAATTTAAAAAAAAGTTTTAAAAAATTTTAAAAATTAAAAAAAATTATAAGAAAATTTTAAAAAATATTTAAAAAATTGAAAAAATTAAAAAAATTAAAATAAAAGAAAAAAAATTTAAAAAAATTTTTTGAAATAAAAAAATTATAATTTTTAAAAAAATTTAAAATAATTTTAAAAATTTTAAAAAAGTTATAAGAAAATTTTTAAAAAAATTTTTAAAAAATTTTAAAAATTAAAAAAAATTATAAGAAAATTTTTTAAAAAATTTAAAAATTTGAAAAAATTAAAAAAATTAAAAACATTCTTGAAATAAAAAAATAATACTTTTAAAAAATTAAAAAAAATTAGAAAAAATTTCAAAATTTAAAACAAAAATTTTAAAAATTGAAAAAATTAAAAAAATTAAAAAATGTAGAAAAAATTAAAAAACAAATAAATTTTTTAATTTTGTTAAAAAATTGAAACAAATTTAAAAAAAATTTTAAAATTTTAAAAAATTTTAAAAACTTTAAAAGAAAAATTTAAAAAAATTTAAAAAATTAAAAAAAATTTAAAAAAAATTAAAAAAAAAATTAAAAAATTTAAAAATTTAAAAAATTAAAATAAAAGAATAAAAATTAAAAAAAAATTAAAAAACATTTTTTGAAATAAAAAAATTATAATTTTAAAAAAAATTTAAAAAATTTTAAAAATTTAAAAAAAAAATTTTAAAAAATAAAAAATTTGTTTAAAAAATTAAAAAAAAGTTTTAAGAAAATTTTAAAAATTAAAAAAAAAATTAAAAAAAGAAAAATCAAAATTAAAATTTTTTTTAAGTTAAAAAACATTTTTGAAATAAAAAAATAATACTTTTAAAAAAATTAAAAAAAATTTTAGAAAAATTTTCAAAAATTAAAAAAAAAATAAAAAAAATTTAAAAATTAAAATTAAAAAAATTAAAAAATATAGAAAAAAATTTAAAAATGAATAATTTTTTTTAATTTTGTTAAAAAATTGAAACAAGTTTTTTAAAAAAAAATTAACAAAATTTAAAAAAATTTTAAAAATGAAAAAAAAAATAATTAAAAATTAAAAAAAAATTTAAAATTAAAAAAAAAATTAAGAAATTAAAAACATAAATAATTTTAAAAAAATTTTAAAACAATTTTAAAAATTAAAAAAAATTATAAGAAACTTTAAAAGAAAATTTTAAAATTTGAAAAAATTAAAAAAAAATTAAAAAACATTTTTGAAATAAAAAAATAATACATTTAAAAAAATTAAAAAACAATTTAGAAAAATTTTCGAAAATTAAAAAAAAAAATTTAAAAATGAAAAAAAATTTAAAAATTAAAAAAAAAATTTAAAATTAAAAAATTTAAAAAAATAAAAAATTTAAAAAAAAAATTTTAAAAAATAAAAAATTTTGTTTAAAAAATTAAAAAAAAATTAAAAAAAGAAAAATAAAAATTAAAAAATTTTTTTAAAAATTAAAAAACATTTTTGAAATAAAAAAATAATACTTTTAAAAAAATTTAAAAAAAAATTAGAAAAAATTTCAAAATTTAAATTAAATTTAAAAATGAAAAAAAAAATTTAAAAACTAAAAAAAAAAATTAAAAAAAAATTTAAAATATAAAAAAAAATTTTAAAAAATTAAAAAATATAGAAAAATATTTAAAAAAAATTAAAAAACATTTTTGAAATAAAAAATAACACTTTTAAAAAAATTAAAAAAAAAATTTAGAAAAATTTTCAAAAATTAAAAAAAAAATAAAAAAAATTTTAAAAATTAAAAAACATTTTTGAAATAAAAAAATAATACTTTTAAAAAAATTAAAAAAAATTTTAGAAAAAATTTCAAAATTTAAAACAAAAATAAAAAAAAAATTTTAAATTAAAAAAATTAAAAAGATTAAAAAATGTAGAAAAAAATTAAAAAACAAATAATTTTTTTTTAATTTTGTTAAAAATTGAAACTAATTTAAAAAAAAAAATAAAAAAATTTTAAAAAATTAAAAAAAAAGTTTTAAAAAATTTTAAAAATTAAAAAAAATTATAAGAAAATTTTAAAAAATATT
Organism: Andrena cerasifolii; assembly: GCF_050908995.1. Lineage (NCBI taxonomy): Eukaryota > Metazoa > Arthropoda > Insecta > Hymenoptera > Andrenidae > Andrena > Andrena cerasifolii. The sequence goes on from NW_027486131.1 coordinate 7,527, forward strand.
TAAAAAATTGAAAAAGTTAAAAAAATAAAAATAAAAGAAAAAAATTAAAAAACATTTTTTGAAATAAAAAAATTATAATTTTAAAAAAAATTTTAAAAAATTTTAAAAAATAAAAAATTTAAAAAAAAATTTTAAAAAATAAAAAATTTTGTTTAAAAAATTTAAAAAAAATTAAAAAAAGAAAAATAAAATTTAAAAGATTTTTTTAAAAATTAAAAAACATTTTTGAAATAAAAAAATAATACTTTTAAAAAAATTAAAAAAAAAATTAGAAAAAATTTCAAAATTTAAAACAAAAATAAAAAAAAATTTAAAATTAAAAAAATTAAAAAAATTAAAAAATGTAGAAAAAAATTAAAAAACAAACAATTTTTTTTTAATTTTGTTAAAAATTGAAACTAATTTAAAAAAATTTTTTTTTTAAATTTTAAAAAATTTTAAAAAATTTAAAAGAAAAATTTTAAAAAATAAAAAATTTTGTTTAAAAAATTAAAAAAAAGTTTTAAGAAAATTTTAAAAATTAAAAAAAAATTAAAAAAATTAAAAAAAAAATTTAGAAAAATTTTCAAAAATTAAAAAAAAAATAAAAAAATTTTAAAAATTAAAAAAAAATTTAAAATTAAAAAAAAAATTTTAAAAATTAAAAAAAAATTTAAAAATTAAAAAAAAATTTTAAATTAAAACAAATTTTTGTAAAATTATCAAAAATTAAAAAAAAAATTTTAAAAATTTAAAAAAAATAAAAAAATATTTTAAAAAATTAAAAAACATTTTTGAAATAAAAAAATAATACTTTTAAAAAAATTTAAAAAAAAAATTAAAAATTTAAAAAAAAATTTAAAAAAAATAAAAAATTTTGTTTAAAAAATTTTAAAAAATAAAAAATTAAAAAAAAAATTTTAAAAAATAAAAAATTTTGTTTAAAAAATTAAAAAAAAATTTAAAAAATAAAAATAAAAATTAAAATTTTTTTTAAAAATTAAAAAACATTTTTGTAATAAAAAAATAATACTTTTAAAAAAATTTTTAAAAATTTTAGAAAATTTTCAAAAATTAAAAAAAAATAAAAAAAAATTTAAAAATTAAAAAAATTAAAAAAATTAAAAAATATAGAAAAAAATTAAAAAATAAATATTTTTTTTTAATTTTGTTAAAAAATTGAAACAAATTTAAAAAAAAAATAAAAAAATTTTAAAAAATTAAAAAAAAAGTTTTAAAAAATTTTAAAAATTAAAAAAAATTATAAGAAAATTTTAAAAAATATTTAAAAAATTGAAAAAATTAAAAAAATAAAAATAAAAGAAAAAAATTAAAAAACATTTTTTGAAATAAAAAAATTATAATTTTAAAAAAAATTTTAAAAAATAAAAAATTTAAAAAAAAATTTTAAAAAATAAAAAATTTTGTTTAAAAAATTTAAAAAAAATTAAAAAAAGAAAAATAAAATTTAAAAGATTTTTTTAAAAATTAAAAAACATTTTTGAAATAAAAAAATAATACTTTTAAAAAAATTAAAAAAAAAATTAGAAAAAATTTCAAAATTTAAAACAAAAATAAAAAAAAAATTTAAAATTAAAAAAATTAAAAAAATTAAAAAATGTAGAAAAAAATTAAAAAACAAACAATTTTTTTTTAATTTTGTTAAAAATTGAAACTAATTTAAAAAAATTTTTTTTTTAAATTTTAAAAAATTTTAAAAAATTTAAAAGAAAAATTTTAAAAAATAAAAAATTTTGTTTAAAAAATTAAAAAAAGTTTTAAGAAAATTTTAAAAATTAAAAAAAAATTAAAAAAATTAAAAAAAAAATTTAGAAAAATTTTCAAAAATTAAAAAAAAAATAAAAAAATTTTAAAAATTAAAAAAAAATTTAAAATTAAAAAAAAAATTTTAAAAATTAAAAAAAAATTTAAAAATTAAAAAAAAAATTTTAAATTAAAACAAATTTTTGTAAAATTATCAAAAATTAAAAAAAAAATTTTAAAAATTTAAAAAAAATAAAAAAATATTTTAAAAAATTAAAAAACATTTTTGAAATAAAAAAATAATACTTTTAAAAAAATTTAAAAAAAAAATTAAAAATTTAAAAAAAAATTTAAAAAAAATAAAAAATTTTGTTTAAAAAATTTTAAAAAATAAAAAATTAAAAAAAAAATTTTAAAAAATAAAAAATTTTGTTTAAAAAATTAAAAAAAAATTTAAAAAATAAAAATAAAAATTAAAATTTTTTTTAAAAATTAAAAAACATTTTTGTAATAAAAAAATAATACTTTTAAAAAAATTTTTAAAAATTTTAGAAAATTTTCAAAAATTAAAAAAAAATAAAAAAAAATTTAAAAATTAAAAAAATTAAAAAAATTAAAAAATATAGAAAAAAATTAAAAAATAAATATTTTTTTTTAATTTTGTTAAAAAATTGAAACAAATTTAAAAAAAAAATAAAAAAATTTTAAAAAATTAAAAAAAAAGTTTTAAAAAATTTTAAAAATTAAAAAAAATTATAAGAAAATTTTAAAAAATATTTAAAAAATTGAAAAAATTAAAAAAATAAAAATAAAAGAAAAAAATTAAAAAACATTTTTTGAAATAAAAAAATTATAATTTTAAAAAAAATTTTAAAAAATAAAAAATTTAAAAAAAAATTTTAAAAAATAAAAAATTTTGTTTAAAAAATTTAAAAAAAATTAAAAAAAGAAAAATAAAATTTAAAAGATTTTTTTAAAAATTAAAAAACATTTTTGAAATAAAAAAATAATACTTTTAAAAAAATTAAAAAAAAAATTAGAAAAAATTTCAAAATTTAAAACAAAAATAAAAAAAAATTTAAAATTAAAAAAATTAAAAAAATTAAAAAATGTAGAAAAAAATTAAAAAACAAACAATTTTTTTTTAATTTTGTTAAAAATTGAAACTAATTTAAAAAAATTTTTTTTTTAAATTTTAAAAAATTTTAAAAAATTTAAAAGAAAAATTTTAAAAAATAAAAAATTTTGTTTAAAAAATTAAAAAAAAGTTTTAAGAAAATTTTAAAAATTAAAAAAAAATTAAAAAAATTAAAAAAAAAATTTAGAAAAATTTTCAAAAATTAAAAAAAAAATAAAAAAATTTTAAAAATTAAAAAAAAATTTAAAATTAAAAAAAAATTTTAAAAATTAAAAAAAAATTTAAAAATTAAAAAAAAAATTTTAAATTAAAACAAATTTTTGTAAAATTATCAAAAATTAAAAAAAAAATTTTAAAAATTTAAAAAAAATAAAAAAATATTTTAAAAAATTAAAAAACATTTTTGAAATAAAAAAATAATACTTTTAAAAAAATTTAAAAAAAAATTAAAAATTTAAAAAAAAATTTAAAAAAAATAAAAAATTTTGTTTAAAAAATTTTAAAAAATAAAAAATTAAAAAAAAATTTTAAAAAATAAAAAATTTTGTTTAAAAAATTAAAAAAAAATTTAAAAAATAAAAATAAAAATTAAAATTTTTTTTAAAAATTAAAAAACATTTTTGTAATAAAAAAATAATACTTTTAAAAAATTTTTTAAAAATTTTAGAAAATTTTCAAAAATTAAAAAAAAATAAAAAAAAATTTAAAATTAAAAAAATTAAAAAAATTAAAAAATATAGAAAAAAATTAAAAAATAAATATTTTTTTTTAATTTTGTTAAAAAATTGAAACAAATTTAAAAAAAAAATAAAAAAATTTTAAAAAATTAAAAAAAAAGTTTTAAAAAATTTTAAAAATTAAAAAAAATTATAAGAAAATTTTAAAAAATATTTAAAAAATTGAAAAAATTAAAAAAATAAAATAAAAGAAAAAAAAAATTAAAAAACATTTTTTGAAATAAAAAAATTATAATTTTAAAAAAAATTTAAAAAAATTTTAAAAATTTAAAAAAAAAATTTAAAAAATAAAAAATTTGTTTAAAAAATTTAAAAAAAATTAAAAAAAGAAAAATAAAATTTAAAAGATTTTTTTAAAAATTAAAAAACATTTTTGAAATAAAAAATAATACTTTTAAAAAAATTAAAAAAAATTTTAGAAAAAATTTCTAAATTTAAAACAAAAATAAAAAAATTTAAAATTAAAAAATTAAAAAAATTAAAAAATGTAGAAAAAAATTAAGAAACAAATAAATTTTTTTAAAGTTTGTTAAAAAATTGAAACAAATTTAAAAAAAAAATTTAAAATTTTAAAAATTTTTAAAAAATTTAAAAGAAAATTTTAAAAAAAATTTAAAAATTAAAAAAAATTATAAGAAAATTTTAAAAAAAATTTAAAAAATTGAAAAAATTAAAAAAATTAAAAAAAATTAAAAAATTAAAATAAAAGAAAAAAAATTAAAAAAAAATTAAAAAACATTTTTTTAAATAAAACCATTATAATTTTTAAAAAAATTAAAAAAATTTTAAAAATTTAAAAAAAAAATTTAAAAAAAATAAAAAATTTTGTTTAAAAAATTAAAAAAAAAAGTTTTACGAAAATTTTAAAAATTAAAAAAATTTAAAAAATTAAAAAATGTAGAAAAAAATTAAAAAACAAATAAATTTTGTTTAATTTTGTTAAAAAATTCAAACAAATTTAAAAAAAAATTTTTTAAATTTTAAAAAATTTTTAAAAATTTAAAAGAAAAATTTAAAAAAAAATTTTAAAATTAAAAAAAATTATAAGAAAATTTTAAAAAAATTGAAAAAATTGAAAAAATTAAAAAAATTAAAATAAAAGAAAAAAAAAATTAAAAACATTTTTTGAAATAAAAACATAATTTTTAAAAAATTAAAAAAAAAGTTTTAAGAAAATTTTAAAAATTAAAAAAAATTAAAAAAAAATAAAAAATTTTAAAAATTAAAAAAAATTTAAATTAAAAAAAAAATTTAAAAATTAAAAAAAAAATTTAAAAATTAAAAAAAAATTTTAAAAATTAAAAAAAAAATTTTAAAAATTAAAAATTTTTTTTGTAAAATTATCAAAAGTTTAAAAAAAAATTAAAAGTTTTTTAAAAAATTTAAATATAAAAATGAAGCAAAGAAAAATTTTAAAAATTTAAAAATTTTTTTAAAAATTTAAATAAAAATAAAGCAAAGAAAAATTTAAAAAAATTTAAAAAAATTTTAAAAAATTAAAAAAAAATTTTTTAAAAAATTTTAAAATTAAAAAAATTTAAAAATAAAAAAAATATTAAAAATTAAAAAAAAAATTAAAATTAAAAAATTAAAAATATAAATAATTTTAAAAAAAATTAAAAATATTAAAAAAATTTTTTTTAAAAATTTAAAAAAAATTAAGAAATTTTTTTTTAAATTTTAAAAAAATTTAAAAATTAAAAAAAATATAAGAAAATTTAAAAAAAAATTGAAAATTTGAAAAAATTAAAAAAAATTAAAAAACATTTTTGAAATAAAAAAATAATACTTTTAAAAAAATTAAAAAATATAGAAAAAAATTAAAAAATAAATATTTTTTTTAATTTTGTTAAAAAATTGAAACAAATTTAAAAAAAAAAATAAAAAAATTTTAAAAATTTTAAAAAAAAGTTTTAAAAAATTTTAAAAATTAAAAAAAATTATAAGAAAATTTTAAAAAATATTTAAAAAATTGAAAAAATTAAAAAAATTAAAATAAAAGAAAAAAATTTAAAAAAATTTTTTGAAATAAAAAAATTATAATTTTAAAAAAATTTAAAATAATTTTAAAAATTTTAAAAAAGTTATAAGAAAATTTTTAAAAAAATTTTTAAAAAATTTTAAAAATTAAAAAAAAATATAAGAAAATTTTTTAAAAAATTTAAAAATTTGAAAAAATTAAAAAAATTAAAAACATTCTTGAAATAAAAAAATAATACTTTTAAAAAATTAAAAAAAAATTAGAAAAAATTTCAAAATTTAAAACAAAAATTTTAAAAATTGAAAAAATTAAAAAAATTAAAAAATGTAGAAAAAATTAAAAAACAAATAAATTTTTTTAATTTTGTTAAAAAATTGAAACAAATTTAAAAAAAAAAATTTTAAAATTATAAAAAATTTTAAAAACTTTAAAAGAAAAATTTAAAAAAATTTAAAAAATTAAAAAAAATTTAAAAAAAATTAAAAAAAAAATTAAAAAATTGAAAAATTTAAAAAATCTAAAATAAAAGAATAAAAATTAAAAAAAAATTAAAAAACATTTTTTGAAATAAAAAAATTATAATTTTAAAAAAAATTTAAAAAAATTTTAAAAATTTAAAAAAAAAAATTTTAAAAAATAAAAAATTTGTTTAAAAAATTAAAAAAAAGTTTTAAGAAAATTTTAAAAATTAAAAAAAAAATTAAAAAAAGAAAAATCAAAATTAAAATTTTTTTTAAGTTAAAAAACATTTTTGAAATAAAAAAATAATACTTTTAAAAAAATTAAAAACAAATTTAGAAAAATTATCAAAAATTTAAAAAAAAATAAAAAAATTTAAAAATTAAAAAGATATAAATAATTTAAAAAAAAATAAATAAAAAAATTTTAAAATTAAAACAAAATTAAAATAAAAATTTAAAAAAAAATTTAAAAATTGAAAAAAATTAAAAAATAAAGAAATTTTTTTTTAAAAAAATAAAAAACAATTTAAAAATTTAAAAAAAAATTCTAAAAAATTAAAAAACATTTTTGAAATAAAAAAATAATACATTTAAAAAAATTAAAAAACAATTTAGAAAAATTTTCGAAAATTAAAAAAAAAATTTAAAAATGAAAAAAAAATTAAAAATTAAAAAAAAAAATTTAAAATTAAAAAAAAATTTAAAATATAAAAAAAAATTTTAAAATTAAAAAAAAATTTAATTTAAAAAAATAAAAATATATAAATAATTTAAAAAAAAATAAAAAAATTTAAAAATTAAATAAAAATTAAAATAAATTTTTTAAAAAAAATTTTTAAAAATTTTTAAAAAATTTAAAAAAAATTAAAAACAGAAAAATCTAAATTAAATTTTTTTTAAAAAAAATTTAAATAAAAATAGAGCAAAGAAAATTTTTAAAAAATTAAAAAAAATTTTAAAAAATAAAAAAAATTTCAAAAATTAAAGAAATTAAAAAAATTAAAAAATATAGAAAAAAATTAAAAAATGTATAATTTTTTTTAATTTTGATAAAAAATTGAGACAAGTTTTTTAAAAAAAATTAACAAAATTTAAATTAAATTTAAAAATGAAAAAAAAATTTAAAAACTAAAAAAAAAATTAAAAAAAAATTTAAAATATAAAAAAAATTTTTAAAAAATTAAAAAATATAGAAAAATATTTAAAAAAAAATTAAAAAACATTTTTGAAATAAAAAAGAACACTTTTAAAAAAATTAAAAAAAAAATTTAGAAAAATTTTCAAAAATTAAAAAAAAATAAAAAAAATTTTAAAAATTAAAAAACATTTTTGAAATAAAAAAATAATACTTTTAAAAAAATTAAAAAAAATTTTAGAAAAAATTTCAAAATTTAAAACAAAAATAAAAAAAAAATTTTAAATTAAAAAAATTAAAAAGATTAAAAAATGTAGAAAAAAATTAAAAAACAAATAATTTTTTTTTAATTTTGTTAAAAATTGAAACTAATTTAAAAAAATTTTTTTTTTAAATTTTAAAAAATTTTAAAAAATTTAAAAGAAAAATTTTAAAAAATAAAAAATTTTGTTTAAAAAATTAAAAAAAAGTTTTAAGAAAATTTTAAAAATTAAAAAAAAATTAAAAAAATTTAAAAAAAAAATAAAAAAATTTTAAAAATTAAAAAAAAATTTAAAATTAAAAAAAAATTTTAAAAATTAAAAAAAATTTAAAAATGAAAAAAAAAATTTAAAATTAAAAAAAATTTTTGTAAAATTATCAAAAATTAAAAAAAAAATTTTAAAAATTTAAAAAAAATAAAAAAATATTTTAAAAAATTAAAAAACATTTTTGAAATAAAAAAATAATACTTTTAAAAAAATTTAAAAAAAAAATTAAAAATTTAAAAAAAAATTTAAAAAAAATAAAAAATTTTGTTTAAAAAATTTTAAAAAATAAAAAATTAAAAAAAAAATTTTAAAAAATAAAAAATTTTGTTTAAAAAATTAAAAAAAAATTTAAAAAAGAAAAATAAAAATTAAAATTTTTTTTAAAAATTAAAAAATATTTTTGTAATAAAAAAATAATACTTTTAAAAAATTTTTAAAAAATTTTAGAAAATTTTCAAAAATTAAAAAAAAAATAAAAAAAATTTTAAAAATTAAAAAAATTAAAAAAATTAAAAAATATAGAAAAAAATTAAAAAATAAATTTTTTTTTAATTTTGTTAAAAAATTGAAACAAATTTTAAAAAAAAAATAAAAAAATTTTAAAAAATTAAAAAAAAAGTTTTAAAAAATTTTAAAAATTAAAAAAAATTATAAGAAAATTTTAAAAAATATTTAAAAAATTGAAAAAATTAAAAAAATAAAAATAAAAGAAAAAAATTAAAAAACATTTTTTGAAATAAAAAAATTATAATTTTAAAAAAAATTTAAAAAAATTTTAAAAAATAAAAAATTTAAAAAAAAATTTTAAAAAATAAAAAATTTTGTTTAAAAAATTTAAAAAAAATTAAAAAAAGAAAAATCAAAATTAAAATTTTTTTTTAAGTTAAAAAACATTTTTGAAATAAAAAAATAATACTTTTAAAAAAATTAAAAAAAATTTTAGAAAATTTTCAAAAATTAAAAAAAATAAAAAAAATTTTAAAAATTAAAATTAAAAAAATTAAAAAATATAGAAAAAAATTTAAAAATGAATAATTTTTTTTAATTTTGTTAAAAAATTGAAACAAGTTTTTTAAAAAAAATTAACAAAATTTAAAAAAAATTTTAAAATGAAAAAAAAATAATTAAAAATTAAAAAAAAATTTAAAATTAAAAAAAAATTAAAAAATTAAAAATATAAATAATTTAAAAAAAATTTTAAAAGAATTTTAAAAGTTAAAAAAAATTATAAGAAACTTTAAAAGAAAATTTTAAAATTTGAAAAAATTAAAAAAAAAATTAAAAAACGTTTTTGAATTAAAAAAATAATACTTTTAAAAAAATTAAAAACAAATTTAGAAAAATTATCAAAAATTTAAAAAAAAATAAAAAAATTTAAAAATTAAAAAAAAAATTAAAAATTAAAAAGATATAAATAATTTAAAAAAAAAATAAAAAAATTTAAAATTAAAACAAAATTAAAATAAAAATTAAAAAAAAAATTTAAAAATTGAAAAAAATTAAAAAATAAAGAAATTTTTTTTTAAAAAAATAAAAAACAATTTAAAAATTTAAAAAAAAATTCTAAAAAATTAAAAAACATTTTTGAAATAAAAAAATAATACTTTTAAAATAATTAAAAAAAATTTTAGAAAAATTTTCGAAAATTAAAAAAAAAAAATTTAAAAATGAAAAAAAAATTTAAAAATTAAAAAAAAATTTAAAATTAAAAAAAAATTTAAAATATAAAAAAATTTAAATATTAAAAAAAAATTTAATTTAAAAAAATAAAAATATATAAATAATTTAAAAAAATAAAAAAATTTAAAAATTAAATAAAAATTAAAATAAATTTTTAAAAAAATATTTTAAAAAATTTTTAAAAAATTTCAAAAAATTAAAAAAATTTCAAAAATTAAAGAAATTAAAAAAATTAAAAAATATAGAAAAAAAATTAAAAAATGTATAATTTTTTTTAATTTTTTTAAAAAATTGAAACAAGTTTTTTAAAAAAATTAACAAAATATAAATTAAATTTAAAAATGAAAAAAAAATTTAAAAATTAAAAAAAAAAATTAAAAAAAATTTAAAATATAAAAAAAAAAATTTTTTAAATTAAAAAATATAGAAAAAAATTAAAAAATAAATAATTTTTTTTTAATTTTGTTAAAAAATTGAAACAAATTTAAAAAAAAATTTAAAAAATTTTAAAAATTAAAAAAAATTTAAAAATTAAAAAAAAATTTAAATTAAAAAAAAATAATATATAAATAATTTAAAAAAAAATAAAAAATTTAAAAATTAAAAAAAAATTTAAAATGAAAAAAAATTTAAAAATTAAAAAAAAAATTTAAAATTAAAAAAAAAATTTAAATTAAAAAAATAAAAATATATAAATAATTTAAAAAAAAATTAAAAAAATTTTAAAAATTAAAAAAAATTTAAAAATTAAAAAAAAAAAATTTTAAAATAAAAAAAATTTAAAATATAAAAAAAAATTTAAAAATTAAAATAAAATTTAAATTAAAAAAAAAATAATATATAAATAATTTAAAAAAAAATAAAAAATTTAAAAATTAAAAAAAAATTTTAAATTAAAAAAATTTAAATATAAAAAAAAATTTAAAATTAAAAAAAAAATTAAATTAAAAAAATAAAAATATATAAATAATTAAAAAAAAAATAAAAAAATTTAAAAATTAAAAAAAAATTAAAAAATTAAAAATATAAATAATTTAAAAAAAAATTTTAAAAGAATTTTAAAAATTAAAAAAATTAAAAAATAAAGAAATTTTTTTTAAAAAAATAAAAAACAATTTAAAAATTTAAAAAAAAATTCTAAAAAATTAAAAAACATTTTTGAAATAAAAAAATAATACATTTAAAAAAATTTTAAAAAAATTTAGAAAAATTTTCGAAAATTAAAAAAAAAATTTAAAAATGAAAAAAAATTTAAAAATAAAAAAAAAAATTTAAAATTAAAAAAAAATTTAAAATATAAAAAAAATTTAAATATTAAAAAAAAAATTTAATTTAAAAAAATAAAAATATATAAATAATTTAAAAAAAATAAAAAAAAATTAAAAATTAAATAAAAATTAAAATAAATTTTTAAAAAAAAATTTTAAAAAATTTTTAAAAAATTTAAAAAAAATTAAAAACAGAAAAATCTAAATTAAAAAAAAAAATTAAAATTTAAATAAAAATAAAGCAAAGAAAATTTTTAAAAAATTAAAAAAAATTTTAAAAAATAAAAAAAATTTCAAAAATTAAGGAAATTAAAAAAATTAAAAAATATAGAAAAAAATTAAAAAATGTATAATTTTTTTTAATTTTGTTAAAAAATTGAAACAAGTTTTTTAAAAAAAATTAACAAAATTTAAATTAAATTTAAAAATGAAAAAAAAAATTTAAAAATTAAAAAACAAAAATTAAAAAAAATTTAAAATATAAAAAAAAAATTTTAAAAATTAAAAAATATAGAAAAAAATTAAAAAATAAATAATTTTTTTTTAATTTTGTTAAAAAATTGAAACAAATTTAAAAAAAAATTTAAAAAATTTGAAAAAATTAAAAAAAATTTTAAAAATTAAAAAAAAGATTTTGAAATAAAAAAATAATCCTTTTTAAAAAATTAAAAAAAAAAATTAGAAAAATTATCAAAAATTTAAAAAAAATACAAAAATTTAAAAATTAAAACAAAATTAAAATAAAAATTTTAAAAAAAATTGAAAAGTTAAAAAAAAATATAAGAAAATTTAAAAAAAAATTAAAAAATTTAAAAAATTAAAAAAAAAATTAAAAAATTGAAAAAATTAAAAAATTAAAATAATAGAAAAAAAAAAAAATTAAAAAACATTTTTTGAAATAAAACCATTATAATTTTAAAAAAAAATTTAAAAAATTTTAAAAATTTAAAAAAAAAATTTAAAAAAAATATAAAATTTTGTTTAAAAAATTTAAAAAAAAGTTTAAGAAAATTTTAAAAATTAAAAAAAATTAAAAAAATTAAAAAAAAATTTAGAAAAATTTTCAAAAATTAAAAAAAAAATAAAAAAAATTTTAAAAATAAAAAAAATTTAAATTAAAAAAAAAATTTAAAAATTAAAAAAAAAATTTAAAAATTAAAAAAAAAATTTAAAAATTAAAAAAAAAAATTTAAAAATTAAAAAAAAAATTTAAAAATTAAAATTTTTTTTTGTAAAATTATCAAAAAATTTAAAAAAATTAAAATTTAAAAAAATTAAAAACAAAAAAATTAAAAAATATAGAAAAAAATTAAAAAATAAATATTTTTTTAATTTTGTTAAAATATTGAAACAAATTTTAAAAAAAAATTTAAAATTTTTTAAAAAATTTAAATATAAAAATGAAGCAAAGAAAAATTTTAAAAAATTTAAAAAATTTTTAAAAAATTTAAATAAAAATAAAGCAAAGAAAAATTTTAAAAAATTTAACAAAATTTTAAAAAATTAAAAAAAAAATTTTAAAAAAATTTTAAAATTAAAAAAATTTAAAAATAAAAAAAAATATTAAAAATTAAAAAAAAATTAAAATTAAAAAAATTAAAAATATAAATAATTTTAAAAAAAATTAAAAATATTAAAAAAAATTTTTTTAATAATTTAAAAAAAAATTAAGAAATTTTTTTTTAAATTTTAAAAAATTTAAAAATTAAAAAAAATATAAGAAAATTTAAAAAAAATTGAAAATTTGAAAAAATTAAAAAAAATTAAAAAACATTTTTGAAATAAAAAAATAATACTTTTAAAAAAATTATAAAAAATTTTAGAAAATTTTCAAAAATTAAAAAAAAATAAAAAAAATTTAAAAATTAAACAAATTAAAAAAATTAAAAATATAGAAAAAAATTAAAAAATAAATATTTTTTTTAATTTTGTTAAAAAATTGAAACAAATTTAAAAAAAAATAAAAAAATTTTAAAAAATTTAAAAAAAAGTTTTAAAAAATTTTAAAAATTAAAAAAAATTATAAGAAAATTTTAAAAAATATTTAAAAAATTGAAAAAATTAAAAAATTAAAATAAAAGAAAAAAAATTTAAAAAAATTTTTTGAAATAAAAAAATTATAATTTTTAAAAAATTTTTAAATAATTTTAAAAATTTTAAAAAAGTTATAAGAAAATTTTTAAAAAAATTTTTAAAAAATTTTAAAAATTAAAAAAAATTATAAGAAAATTTTTTAAAAAAATTAAAAATTTGAAAAAATTAAAAAAATTAAAAACATTCTTGAAATAAAAAAATAATACTTTTAAAAAATTAAAAAAAATTTAAAAATTAAAAAAAAAATTTTTAAAATAAAAAAAAATTTAAAATATAAAAAAATTTAAAAATTAAAATAAAATTTAAATTAAAAAAAATAATATATAAATAATTTAAAAAAAAAATAAAAAATTTAAAAATTAAAAAAAATTTTAAATTAAAAAAAAATTTAAATATAAAAAAAAAATTTTAAAATTAAAAAAAAATTAAATTAAAAAAATAAAAATATATAAATAATTTAAAAAAAATAAAAAAATTTAAAAATTAAAAAAAAATTAAAAAATTAAAAATATAAATAATTTAAAAAAAATTTTTAAAAGAATTTTAAAAATTAAAAAAAATTAAAAAATAAAGAAATTTTTTTTAAAAAAATAAAAAACAATTTAAAAATTTAAAAAAAAATTCTAAAAAATTAAAAAACATTTTTGAAATAAAAAAATAATACATTTAAAAAAATTTTAAAAAAATTTAGAAAAATTTTCGAAAATTAAAAAAAAAAATTTAAAAATGAAAAAAAAATTTAAAAATTAAAAAAAAATTTAAAATTAAAAAAAAATTTAAAATATAAAAAAAATTTAAATATTAAAAAAAAATTTAATTTAAAAAAATAAAAATATATAAATAATTTTAAAAAAAATAAAAAAAATTAAAATTAAATAAAAATTAAAATAAATTTTTAAAAAAAATTTTTAAAAATTTTTTAAAAAATTTAAAAAAAATTAAAAACAGAAAAATCTAAATTAAAAAAAATTAAAATTTAAATAAAAATAAAGCAAAGAAAATTTTAAAAAATTAAAAAAAATTTTAAAAATAAAAAAAATTTCAAAAATTAAAGAAATTAAAAAAATTAAAAAATATAGAAAAAAAATTAAAAAATGTATAATTTTTTTTAATTTTGTTAAAAAATTGAAACAAGTTTTTTAAAAAAAATTAACAAAATTTAAATTAAATTTAAAAATGAAAAAAAAATTTAAAAATTAAAAAACAAAAATTAAAAAAAATTTAAAATATAAAAAAAAAATTTTAAAAATTAAAAAATATAGAAAAAAATTAAAAAATAAATAATTTTTTTTTTAATTTTGTTAAAAAATTGAAACAAATTTAAAAAAAAATTTAAAAAATTTGAAAAAATTAAAAAAAATTTTTAAAATTAAAAAAAAGATTTTGAAATAAAAAAATAATCCTTTTTAAAAAATTAAAAAAAAAAATTAGAAAAATTATCAAAAATTTAAAAAAAATACAAAAATTTAAAAATTAAAACAAAATTAAAATAAAAATTTTAAAAAAAATTGAAAAGTTAAAAAAAAATATAAGAAAATTTAAAAAAAAATTAAAAAATTGAAAAAATTTTAAAAAAATTAAAAATTGAAAAAATTAAAAAATTAAAATAATAGAAAAAAAAATAAAAAAAATTAAAAACATTTTTTGAAATAAAACCATTATAATTTTAAAAAAAATTTTAAAAATTTAAAATTTAAAAAAAAAATTTAAAAAAAATATAAAATTTTGTTTAAAAATTTAAAAAAAAGTTTTAAGAAAATTTTAAAAATTAAAAAAAATTAAAAAAATTAAAAAAAATTTAGAAAAATTTTCAAAAATTAAAAAAAAAATAAAAAAATTTAAAAATAAAAAAAATTTAAATTAAAAAAAAAATTTAAAAATTAAAAAAAAAATTTAAAAATTAAAAAAAAATTTAAAAATTAAAATTTTTTTGTAAAATTATCAAAAAATTTTAAAAAAATTAAAATTTAAAAAAATTAAAAACAAAAAAATTAAAAAATATAGAAAAAAATTAAAAAATAAATATTTTTTTAATTTTGTTAAAATATTGAAACAAATTTTAAAAAAAATTTAAAATTTTTTAAAAATTTAAATATAAAAATGAAGCAAAGAAAAATTTTAAAAAATTTAAAAAATTTTTAAAAAATTTAAATAAAAATAAAGCAAAGAAAAATTTAAAAAAATTTAACAAAATTTTAAAAAATTAAAAAAAAAATTTTAAAAAAATTTTAAAATTAAAAAAATTTAAAAATAAAAAAAATATTAAAAATTAAAAAAAAATTAAAATTAAAAAAATTAAAAATATAAATAATTTAAAAAAAATTAAAAATATTAAAAAAATTTTTTTAATAATTTAAAAAAAAATTAAGAAATTTTTTTTTAAATTTTAAAAAAATTTAAAAATTAAAAAAAATATAAGAAAATTTAAAAAAAATTGAAAATTTGAAAAAAATTAAAAAAATTAAAAAACATTTTTGAAATAAAAAAATAATAAAATAAAAAAATAATACTTTTAAAAAAATTTTAAAAAATTTTAGAAAATTTTCAAAAATTAAAAAAAAAATAAAAAAAATTTTAAAAATTAAACAAATTAAAAAAATTAAAAAATATAGAAAAAAATTAAAAAATAAATATTTTTTTTAATTTTGTTAAAAAATTGAAACAAATTTAAAAAAAAAATAAAAAAATTTTAAAAAATTTAAAAAAAAGTTTTAAAAAATTTTAAAAATTAAAAAAAATTATAAGAAAATTTTAAAAAATATTTAAACAATTGAAAAAATTAAAAAAATTAAAATAAAAGAAAAAAAATTTAAAAAAATTTTTTGAAATAAAAAAATTATAATTTTTAAAAAAATTTAAAATAATTTTAAAAATTTTAAAAAAGTTATAAGAAAATTTTTAAAAAAATTTTTAAAAAATTTTAAAAATTAAAAAAAATTATAAGAAAATTTTTTAAAAAATTTAAAAATTTGAAAAAATTAAAAAAATTAAAAACATTCTTGAAATAAAAAAATAATACTTTTAAAAAATTAAAAAAAATTTAAAAATTAAAAAAAAAAATTAAAAAATTGAAAAAATTAAAAAATTAAAATAATAGAAAAAAAAAAATTAAAAAACATTTTTTGAAATAAAACCATTATAATTTTAAAAAAAAATTTTAAAAATTTTAAAAATTTAAAAAAAAAAATTAAAAAATATATAAAATTTTGTTTAAAAAATTTAAAAAAAAGTTTTAAGAAAATTTTAAAAATTAAAAAAAATTAAAAAAATTAAAAAAAAATTTAGAAAAATTTTCAAAAATTAAAAAAAAAATAAAAAAAATTTAAAATATAAAAAAAAATTTAAAAATTAAAATAAAATTTAAATTAAAAAAAAAATAATATATAAATAATTTAAAAAAAAATAAAAAATTTAAAAATTAAAAAAAATTTTAATTTAAAAAAAATTTAAATATAAAAAAAAAATTTTAAAATTAAAAAAAAATTAAATTAAAAAAATAAAAATATATAAATAATTTAAAAAAAATAAAAAAATTTAAAAATTAAAAAAAAAATAAAAAATTAAAAATATAAATAATTTAAAAAAAAATTTTAAAAGAATTTTAAAAATTAAAAAAAATTAAAAAATAAAGAAATTTTTTTTAAAAAAATAAAAAACAATTTAAAAATTTAAAAAAAAATTCTAAAAAATTAAAAAACATTTTTGAAATAAAAAAATAATACATTTAAAAAAATTTTAAAAAAATTTAGAAAAAATTTCGAAAATTAAAAAAAAATTTAAAAATGAAAAAAAAATTTAAAAATTAAAAAAAAATTTAAAATTAAAAAAAAAATTTAAAATATAAAAAAAAATTAAATATTAAAAAAAAATTTAAATATTAAAAAAAAATTAATTTAAAAAAATAAAAATATATAAATAATTTAAAAAAAATAAAAAAAAATTAAAAATTAAATAAAAATTAAAATAAATTTTTAAAAAAAAATTTTAAAAATTTTTTAAAAAATTTAAAAAAAATTAGAAACAGAAAAATCTAAATTAAAAAAAAATTTAAAATTTAAATAAAAATAAAGCAAAGAAAATTTTTAAAAAATTAAAAAAAAATTTAAAAAATAAAAAAAATTTCAAAAATTAAAGAAATTAAAAAAATTAAAAAATATAGAAAAAAAATTAAAAAATGTATAATTTTTTTTAATTTTGTTAAAAAATTGAAACAAATTTAAAAAAAAATTTAAAAAATTTGAAAAAATTAAAAAAAAATTTTTAAAAATTAAAAAAAAGATTTTGAAATAAAAAAATAATCCTTTTTAAAAAATTAAAAAAAAAATTAGAAAAATTATCAAAAATTTAAAAAAAATACAAAAATTTAAAAATTAAAACAAAATTAAAATAAAAATTTTAAAAAAAATTGAAAAGTTAAAAAAAAATATAAGAAAATTTAAAAAAAAATTAAAAAATTTAAAAAATAAAAAAAAAAATTAAAAAATTGAAAAAATTAAAAAATTAAAATAATAGAAAAAAAAAAAATTAAAAAACATTTTTTGAAATAAAACCATTATAATTTTAAAAAAAAATTTTAAAAATTTTAAAAATTTAAAAAAAAAATTTAAAAAATATATAAAATTTTGTTTAAAAAATTTAAAAAAAAGTTTTAAGAAAATTTTAAAAATTAAAAAAAATTAAAAAAATTAAAAAAAAATTTAGAAAAATTTTCAAAAATTAAAAAAAAAATAAAAAAAATTTAAAAAATAAAAAAAAAATTTAAATTAAAAAAAAAATTTAAAAATTAAAAAAAAAATTTAAAAATTAAAAAAAAAATTTAAAAATTAAAATTTTTTTTTGTAAAATTATCAAAAAATTTTAAAAAAATTAAAATTTAAAAAATTAAAAAATATAGAAAAAAATTAAAAAATATAGAAAAAAATTAAAAAATAAATATTTTTTTAATTTTGTTAAAATATTGAAACAAATTTTAAAAAAAATTTAAAATTTTTTAAAAAATTTAAATATAAAAATGAAGCAAAGAAAAATTTTAAAAAATTTAAAAAATTTTTTAAAAATTTAAATAAAAATAAAGCAAAGAAAAATTAAAAAAAATTTAACAAAATTTTAAAAAATTAAAAAAAAAATTTTAAAATTAAAAAAATTTAAAAATAAAAAAAATATTAAAAATTAAAAAAAAAATTAAAATTAAAAAAATTAAAAATATAAATAATTTAAAAAAAAATTAAAAATATTAAAAAAATTTTTTTTAATAATTTAAAAAAAAATTAAGAAATTTTTTTTTAAATTTTAAAAAAATTTAAAAATTAAAAAAAATATAAGAAAATTTAAAAAAAATTGAAAATTTGAAAAAATTAAAAAAAATTAAAAAACATTTTTGAAATAAAAAAATAATACTTTTAAAAAAATTTTAAAAAATTTTAGAAAATTTTCAAAAATTAAAAAAAAAATAAAAAAAATTTTAAAAATTAAACAAATTAAAAAATTAAAAAATATAGAAAAAAATTAAAAAATAAATATTTTTTTTAATTTTGTTAAAAAATTGAAACAAATTTAAAAAAAAAATAAAAAATTTTAAAAATTTAAAAAAAAGTTTTAAAAAATTTTAAAAATTAAAAAAAATTATAAGAAAATTTTAAAAAATATTTAAAAAATTGAAAAAATTAAAAAAATTAAAATAAAAGAAAAAAAATTTAAAAAAATTTTTTGAAATAAAAAAATTATAATTTTTAAAAAAATTTAAAATAATTTTAAAAATTTTAAAAAAGTTATAAGAAAATTTTTAAAAAAATTTTTAAAAAATTTTAAAAATTAAAAAAATTATAAGAAAATTTTTTAAAAAATGTAAAAATTTGAAAAAATTAAAAAAATTAAAAACATTCTTGAAATAAAAAAATAATACTTTTAAAAAATTAAAAAAAATTTAAAA
>NW_027486132.1:0-26216 GCF_050908995.1 Andrena cerasifolii
AACGAACCAACGAACCAACGAACCAACGAACCAACGAACCAACGAACCAACGAACCAACGAACCAACGAACCAACGAACCAACGAACCAACGAACCAACGAACCAACGAACCAACGAACCAACGAACCAACGAACCAGCGAACAAACGAACAAACGAACCAACGAACCAACGAACCAACGAACAAACGAACCAACGAACCAACGAACAAACGAACAAACGAACAAACGAACAAAGAAAGAAAGAAACAAAGAAACAAACGAACCAACGAACCAACGAACCAACGAACCAACGAACCAACGAAACAACGAATCAACGAACCAACGAACCAACGAACCAACGAACCAACGAACCAACGAACCAACGAACCAAAGAACCAACGAACCAACGAACCAACGAACCAACGAACAAACGAACAAACGAACAAACGAACAAACGAACAAACGAACAAACGAACCAACGAATTAACGAACAAACGAACAAAGAAAGAAAGAAAACAAGGAAACAAACGAACCAACGAACCAAGGAACCAACGAACCAACGAACCAACGAACCAACGAACCAACGAACGAACGAACCAACGAACCAACGAACCAACGAACCAACGAACCAACGAACCAACGAACAAACGAACAAACGAACAAACGAACAAACGAACCAACGAATCAACGAACAAACGAACAAAGAAAGAAAGAAACAAAGAAACAAACGAACCAACGAACCAACGAACCAACGAACCAGCGGACCAACGAACCAACGAACCAACGAACCAACGAACCAACGAACCAACGAACCAACGAACAAACGAACAAACGAACCAACGAACCAACGAACCAGCGAACAAACGAACAAACGAACCAACGAACCAACGAACAAACGAACCAACGAACCAACGAACAAACGAACAAACGAACAAACGAACAAAGAAAGAAAGAAAGAAAGAAACAAACGAACCAACGAACCAACGAACCAACGAACCAACGAACCAACGAACCAACGAACCAACGAACCAACGAACCAACGAACCAACGAACCAACGAACCAACGAACCAACGAACCAACGAACCAACGAACCAGCGAACAAACGAACAAACGAACCAACGAACCAACGAACAAACGAACCAACGAACCAACGAACAATCGAACAAACGAACAAACGAACAAAGAAAGAAAGAAACAAAGAAACAAACGAACCAACGAACCAACGAACCAACGAACCAACGAACCAACGAAACAACGAATCAACGAACCAACGAACCAACGAACCAACGAACCAACGAACCAACGAACCAACGAACCAACGAACCAAAGAACCAACGAACCAACGAACCAACGAACCAACGAACAAACGAACAAACGAACAAACGAACAAACGAACAAACGAACCAACGAATCAACGAACAAACGAACAAAGAAAGAAAGAAAACAAGGAAACAAACGAACCAACGAACCAACGAACCAACGAACCAACGAACCAACGAAACAACGAACCAACGAACCAACGAACCAACGAACCAACGAACCAACGAACCAACGAACCAACGAACCAACGAACCAACGAACCAACGAACCAACGAACCAACGAACCAACGAACCAACGAACAAACGAACAAACGAACAAAGAAAGAAAGAAACAAAGAAACAAACGAACCAACGAACCAACGAACAAACGAACCAACGAACCAACGAACCAACGACCCAACGAACCAACGAACCAACGAACCAACGAACCAACGAACCAACGAACAAACGAACAAACGAACAAAGAAAGAAAGAAACAAAGAAACAAACGAACCAACGAACCAACGAACCAACGAACCAACGAACCAACGAACCAACGAACCAGCGAACAAACGAACAAACGAACAAACGAACCAACGGATCAACGAACAAACGAACAAACGAACAAACGAACAAAGAAAGAAAGAAACAAAGAAACAAACGAACCAACGAACCAACGAACCAGCGAACCAACGAACCAACGAACCAACGAACAAACGAACCAACGAACAAACGAACAAACGAACAAAGAAAGAAAGAAACAAAGAAACAAACGAACCAACGAACCAACGAACCAACGAACCAACGAACCAACGAACAAACGAACCAACGAACCAACGAAGCAACGAACCAACGAACCAACGAACCAACGAACCAACGAACCAACGAACCAACGAACCAACGAACCAACGAACCAACGAACCAACGAACCAACGAACCAACGAACCAACGAACCAACGAAACAACGAACCAACGAACCAACGAACCAACGAACCAACGAACCAACGAACCAACGAACCAACGAACCAACGAACCAGCGAACAAACGAACAAACGAACCAACGAACAAACGAACAAACGAACCAACGAACCAACGAACCAACGAACCAACGAACCAACGAACCTACGAACCAACGAACCAACGAACCAACGAACCAACGAACCAACGAACCAACGAACCAACGAACCAACGAACCAACGAACCAACGAACCAACGAACCAACGAACCAACGAACCAACGAACCAACGAACCAACGAAACAACGAACCAACGAACCAACGAACAAACGAACAAACGAACAAAGAAAGAAAGAAACAAAGAAACAAAGAAACAAACGAACCAACGAACCAACGAACAAACGAACCAACGAACCAACGAACCAACGACCCAACGAACCAACGAACCAACGAACCAACGAACCAACGAACCAACGAACCAACGAACCAACGAACCAACGAACCAACAAACCAAGGAACCAAGGAACCAACGAACAAACGAACAAAGAAAGAAAGAAAACAAGGAAACAAACGAACCAGCGAACCAACGAACCAACGAACCAACGAACCAACGAAACAACGAACCAACGAACCAACGAACCAACGAACCAACGAACCAAGGAACCAACGAACCAACGAACCAACGAACCAACGAACCAACGAACGAACGAACCAACGAACCAACGAACCAACGAACCAACGAACCAACGAACCAACGAACAAACGAACAAACGAACAAACGAACAAACGAACCAACGAATCAACGAACAAACGAACAAAGAAAGAAAGAAACAAAGAAACAAACGAACCAACGAACCAACGAACCAACGAACCAACGAACCAACGAACCAACGAACCAACGAACCAACGAACCAACGAACCAACGAACCAACGAACCAACGAACCAACGAACCAACGAACCAACGAACCAACGAACCAACGAACCAACGAACCAACGAACCAACGAACCAACGAACCAACGAACCAACGAACCAACGAACCAACGAACCAACGAACCAACGAACCAACGAACCAACGAACCAGCGAACAAACGAACAAACGAACCAACGAACCAACGAACAAACGAACCAACGAACCAACGAACAAACGAACAAACGAACAAACGAACAAAGAAAGAAAGAAACAAAGAAACAAACGAACCAACGAACCAACGAACCAACGAACCAACGAACCAACGAAACAACGAATCAACGAACCAACGAACCAACGAACCAACGAACCAACGAACCAACGAACCAACGAACCAAAGAACCAACGAACCAACGAACCAACGAACCAACGAACAAACGAACAAACGAACAAACGAACAAACGAACAAACGAATCAACGAATCAACGAACAAACGAACAAAGAAAGAAAGAAAACAAGGAATCAAACGAACCAACGAACCAACGAACCAACGAACCAACGAACCAACGAAACAACGAACCAACGAACCAACGAACCAACGAACCAACGAACCAACGAACCAACGAACCAACGAACCAACGAACCAACGAACCAACGAACCAGCGAACAAACGAACAAACGAACAAACGAACCAACGGATCAACGAACAAACGAACAAACGAACAAACGAACAAAGAAAGAAAGAAACAAAGAAACAAACGAACCAACGAACCAACGAACCAGCGAACCAACGAACCAACGAACCAACGAACAAACGAACCAACGAACAAACGAACAAACGAACAAAGAAAGAAAGAAACAAAGAAACAAACGAACCAACGAACCAACGAACCAACGAACCAACGAACCAACGAACCAACGAACCAACGAACCAACGAACCAACGAACCAACGAACCAACGAACCAACGAACCAACGAACCAACGAACCTACGAACCAACGAACCAACGAACCAACGAACCAACGAACCAACGAACCAACGAACCAACGAACCAACGAAACAACGAACCAACGAACCAACGAACCAACGAACCAACGAACCAACGAACCAACGAACCAACGAACCAACGAACCAACGAACCAGCGAACAAACGAACAAACGAACCAACGAACAAACGAACAAACGAACCAACGAACCAACGAACCAACGAACCAACGAACCTACGAACCAACGAACCAACGAACCAACGCACCAACGAACCAACGAACCAACGAACCAACGAACCAACGAACCAACGAACCAACGAACCAACGAATCAACGAACCAACGAACCAACGAACCAACGAACCAACGAACCAACCAACCAACGAACCAACGAACCAACGAACCAACGAAACAACGAACCAACGAACCAACGAACCAACGAACCAACGAACCAACGAACCAACGAACCAACGAACCAACGAACCAACGAACCATCGAACCAACGAACCTGCGAACAAACGAACAAACGAACCAACGAACAAACGAACAAACGAACAAACGAACAAAGAAAGAAAGAAACAAAGAAACAAACGAACCAACGAACCAACGAACCAACGAACCAACGAACCAACGAACCAACGAACCAACGAACCAACGAACCAACGAACCAACGAACCATCGAACCAACGAACCAGCGAACAAACGAACAAACGAACCAACGAACCAACGAACCAACGAACCAACGAACCAACGAACCAACGAACCAACGAACCAACGAACCAACGAACCAACGAACCAACGAACCAACGAACCAACGAACCAACGAACCAACGAACCAACGAACCAACGAACCAACGAAACAACGAACCAACGAACCAACGAACCAACGAACCAACGAACCAACGAACCAACGAACCAACGAACCAACGAACCAACGAACCAACGAACCAACGAACCAACGAACCAACGAACCAACGAACCAACGAACCAACGAACCAACGAACCAACGAACCAACGAACCAACGAACCAACGAACCAACGAACCTACGAACCAACGAACCAGCGAACAAACGAAAAAACGAACCAACGAACAAACGAACAAACGAACAAAGAAAGAAAGAAACAAAGAAACAAAGAAACAAACGAACCAACGAACCAACGAACAAACGAACCAACGAACAAACGAACCAACGACCCAACGAACCAACGACCCAACGAACCAACGAACCAACGAACCAACGAACCAACGAACCAACGAACCAACGAACCAACGAACCAACGAACCAACGAACCAACGAACCAACGAACCAACGAACCAACGAACCAACGAACCAACGAACCAACGAACCAACGAACCAACGAACCAACGAACCAACGAACCAACGAACCAACGAACCAACGAAGCAACGAACCAACGAAGCAACGAACCAACGAACCAACGAACCAACGAACCAACGAACCAACGAACCAACGAACCAACGAACCAACGAACCAACGAACCAACGAACCAACGAACCAACGAACCTACGAACCAACGAACCAACGAACCAACGAACCAACGCACCAACGAACCAACGAACCAACGAACCAACGAACCAACGAACCAACGAACCAACGAACCAACGAACCAACGAACCAACGAACCAACGAACCAACGAAACAACGAACCAACGAACCAACGAACCAACGAACCAACGAACCAACGAACCAACGAACCAACGAACCAACGAACCAACGAACCAACGAACCAACGAACCATCGAACCAACGAACCAACGAACCAACGAACCAACGAACCAACGAACCAACGAACCAACGAACCAACGAACCAACGAACCAACGAACCAACGAACCAACGAACCAACGAACCAACGAACCAACGAACCAACGAACCAACGAACCAACGAACCAACGAACCAACGAACCAACGAACCAACGAACCAACGAACCAACGAACCAACGAACCAACGAACCAACGAACCAACGAACCAACGAACCAACGAACCAACGAACCAACGAACCAGCGAACAAACGAACAAACGAACCAACGAACAAACGAACCAACGAACCAACGAACAAACGAACAAACGAACAAACGAACAAAGAAAGAAAGAAACAAAGAAACAAACGAACCAACGAACCAACGAACCAACGAACCAACGAACCAACGAAACAACGAATCAAAGAACCAACGAACCAACGAACCAACGAACCAACGAACCAACGAACCAACGAACCAACGAACCAACGAACCAACGAACCAACGAACCAACGAACCAACGAACCAACGAACCAACGAACAAACGAACAAACGAACAAACGAACAAACGAACAAACGAACAAACGAACCAACGAATCAACGAACAAACGAACAAAGAAAGAAAGAAAACAAGGAAACAAACGAACCAACGAACCAACGAACCAACGAACCAACGAACCAACGAACCAACGAACCAACGAACCAACGAACCAACGAACCAACGAACCAACGAACCAACGAACCAACGAACCAACGAACAAACGAACAAACGAACAAAGAAAGAAAGAAACAAAGAAACAAACGAACCAACAAACCAACGAACAAACGAACCAACGAACCAACGACCCAACGAACCAACGAACCAACGAACCAACGAACCAACGAACCAACGAACCAACGAACCAACGAACCAACGAACCAACGAACCAACGAACCAACGAACCAACGAACCAACGAACCAACGAACCAACGAACCAACGAACCAACGAACCAACGAACCAACGAACCAACGAACCAACGAACCAGCGAACAAACGAACAAACGAACAAACGAACCAACGGATCAACGAACAAACGAACAAACGAACAAACGAACAAAGAAAGAAAGAAACAAAGAAACAAACGAACCAACGAACCAACGAACCAGCGAACCAACGAACCAACGAACCAACGAACAAACGAACCAACGAACAAACGAACAAACGAACAAAGATAGAAAGAAACAAAGAAACAAACGAACCAACGAACCAACGAACCAACGAACCAACGAACCAACGAACCAACGAACCAACGAACCAACGAACCAACGAACCAACGAACCAACGAACCAACGAACCAACGAACCAACGAACCAACGAACCAACGAACCAACGAACCAACGAACCAACGAACCAACGAACCAACGAACCAACGAACCAACGAACCAACGAAACAACGAACCAACGAACCAACGAACCAACGAACCAACGAACCAACGAACCAGCGAACAAACGAACAAACGAACCAACGAACAAACGAACAAACGAACCAACGAACCAACGAACCAACGAACCAACGAACCTACGAACCAACGAACCAACGAACCAACGCACCAACGAACCAACGAACCAACGAACCAACGAACCAACGAACCAACGAACCAACGAACCAACGAATCAACGAACCAACGAACCAACGAACCAACGAACCAACGAACCAACCAACCAACGAACCAACGAACCAACGAACCAACGAACCAACGAAACAACGAACCAACGAACCAACGAACCAACGAACCAACGAACCAACGAACCAACGAACCAACGAACCAGCGAACAAACGAAAAAACGAACCAACGAACAAACGAACAAACGAACAAAGAAAGAAAGAAACAAGGAAACAAACGAACCAACGAACCAACGAACCAACGAACAAACGAACCAACGAACAAACGAACCAACGACCCAACGAACCAACGACCCAACGAACCAACGAACCAACGAACCAACGAACCAACGAACCAACGAACCAACGAACCAACGAACCAACGAACCAACGAACCAACGAACCAACGAACCAACGAACCAACGAACCAACGAACCAACGAACCAACGAACCAACGAACCAACGAACCAACGAACCAACGAACCAACGAACCAACGAACCAACGAACCAACGAACCAACGAACCAACGAACCAACGAACCAACGAACCAACGAACCAACGAACCAACGAACCAACGAACCTACGAACCAACGAACCAACGAACCAACGAACCAACGCACCAACGAACCAACGAACCAACGAACCAACGAACCAACGAACCAACGAACCAACGAACCAACGAACCAACGAACCAACGAACCAACGAAACAACGAACCAACGAACCAACGAACCAACGAACCAACGAACCAACGAACCAACGAACCAACGAACCAACGAACCAACGAACCAACGAAACAACGAACCAACGAACCAACGAACCAACGAACCAACGAACCAACGAACCAACGAACCAACGAACCAACGAACCAACGAACCAACGAACCATCGAACCAACGAACCAACGAACCAACGAACCAACGAACCAACGAACCAACGAACCAACGAACCAACGAACCAACGAACCAACGAACCAACGAACCAATGAACCAACGAACCAACGAACCAACGAACCAACGAACCAACGAACCAGCGAACAAACGAACAAACGAACCAACGAACCAACGAACAAACGAACCAACGAACCAACGAACAAACGAACCAACGAACCAACGAACCAACGAAACAACGAACCAACGAACCAACGAACCAACGAACCAACGAACCAACGAACCAACGAACCAACGAACCAACGAACCAACGAACCAACGAACCATCGAACCAACGAACCAACGAACCAACGAACCAACGAACCAACGAACCAACGAACCAACGAACCAACGAACCAACGAACCAACGAACCAACGAACCAATGAACCAACGAACCAACGAACCAACGAACCAACGAACCAACGAACCAGCGAACAAACGAACAAACGAACCAACGAACCAACGAACAAACGAACCAACGAACCAACGAACAAACGAACAAACGAACAAAGAAAGAAAGAAACAAAGAAACAAACGAACCAACGAACCAACGAACCAACGAACCAACGAACCAACGAAACAACGAATCAACGAACCAACGAACCAACGAACCAACGAACCAACGAACCAACGAACCAACGAACCAACGAACCAACGAACCAACGAACCAACGAACCAACGAACCAACGAACCAACGAACCAACGAACCAACGAACCAACGAACCAACGAAACAACGAACAAACGAACCAACGAATCAACGAACAAACGAACAAAGAAAGAAAGAAACAAAGAAACAAACGAACCAACGAACCAACGAACCAACGAACCAGCGGACCAACGAACCAACGAACCAACGAACCAACGAACCAACGAACCAACGAACCAACGAACCAACGAACCAACGAACCAACGAACCAACGAACCAACGAACCAACGAACCAACGAACCAACGAACCAACGAACCAACGAACCAACGAACCAACGAACCAACGAACCAACGAACCAACGAACCAACGAACCAACGAACCAACGAACCAACGAACCAACGAACCAACGAACCAACGAACCAACGAACCAACGAACCAACGAACCAGCGAACAAACGAACAAACGAACCAACGAACCAACGAACAAACGAACCAACGAACCAACGAACAAACGAACAAACGAACAAACGAACAAAGAAAGAAAGAAACAAAGAAACAAACGAACCAACGAACCAACGAACCAACGAACCAACGAACCAACGAAACAACGAATCAAAGAACCAACGAACCAACGAACCAACGAACCAACGAACCAACGAACCAACGAACCAAAGAACCAACGAACCAACGAACCAACGAACCAACGAACAAACGAACAAACGAACAAACGAACAAACGAACAAACGAACCAACGAATCAACGAACAAACGAACAAAGAAAGAAAGAAAACAAGGAAACAAACGAACCAACGAACCAACGAACCAACGAACCAACGAACCAACGAAACAACGAAACAACGAACCAACGAACCAACGAACCAACGAACCAACGAACCAACGAACCAACGAACCAACGAACCAACGAACCAACGAACCAACGAACCAACGAACCAACGAACAAACGAACAAACGAACAAAGAAAGAAAGAAACAAAGAAACAAACGAACCAACAAACCAACGAACAAACGAACCAACGAACCAACGACCCAACGAACCAACGAACCAACGAACCAACGAACCAACGAACCAACGAACCAACGAACCAACGAACCAACGAACCAACGAACCAACGAACCAACGAACCAACGAACCAACGAACCAACGAACCAACGAACCAACGAACCAACGAACCAACGAACCAACGAACCAACGAACCAACGAACCAACGAACCAACGAACCAACGAACCAGCGAACAAACGAACAAACGAACAAACGAACCAACGGATCTACGAACAAACGAACAAACGAACAAACGAACAAAGAAAGAAAGAAACAAAGAAACAAACGAACCAACGAACCAACGAACCAGCGAACCAACGAACCAACGAACCAACGAACAAACGAACCAACGAACAAACGAACAAACGAACAAAGAAAGAAAGAAACAAAGAAACAAACGAACCAACGAACCAACGAACCAACGAACCAACGAACCAACGAACCAACGAACCAACGAACCAACGAACCAACGAACCAACGAACCAACGAACCAACGAACCAACGAACCAACGAACCAACGAACCAACGAACCAACGAACCAACGAACCAACGAACCAACGAACCAACGAACCAACGAACCAACGAAACAACGAACCAACGAACCAACGAACCAACGAACCAACGAACCAACGAACCAACGAACCAACGAACCAGCGAACAAACGAACAAACGAACCAACGAACAAACGAACAAACGAACCAACGAACCAACGAACCAACGAACCAACGAACCTACGAACCAACGAACCAACGAACCAACGCACCAACGAACCAACGAACCAACGAACCAACGAACCAACGAACCAACGAACCAACGAATCAACGAACCAACGAACCAACGAACCAACGAACCAACGAACCAACCAACCAACGAACCAACGAACCAACGAACCAACGAAACAACGAACCAACGAACCAACGAACCAACGAACCAACGAACCAACGAACCAACGAACCAACGAACCAACGAACCAACGAACCATCGAACCAACGAACCAGCGAACAAACGAACAAACGAACCAACGAACAAACGAACAAACGAACAAAGAAAGAAAGAAACAAAGAAACAAACGAACCAACGAACCAACGAACCAACGAACCAACGAACCAACGAACCAACGAACCAACGAACCAACGAACCAACGAACCAACGAACCATCGAACCAACGAACCAGCGAACAAACGAACAAACGAACCAACGAACCAACGAACCAACGAACCAACGAACCAACGAACCAACGAACCAACGAACCAACGAACCAACGAACCAACGAACCAACGAACCAACGAACCAACGAACCAACGAACCAACGAACCAACGAAACAACGAACCAACGAACCAACGAACCAACGAACCAACGAACCAACGAACCAACGAACCAACGAACCAACGAACCAACGAACCAACGAACCAACGAACCAACGAACCAACGAACCAACGAACCAACGAACCAACGAACCAACGAACCAACGAACCAACGAACCAACGAACCAACGAACCAACGAACCAACGAACCAGCGAACAAACGAAAAAACGAACCAACGAACAAACGAACAAACGAACAAAGAAAGAAAGAAACAAAGAAACAAACGAACCAACGAACCAACGAACAAACGAACCAACGAACAAACGAACCAACGACCCAACGAACCAACGACCCAACGAACCAACGAACCAACGAACCAACGAACCAACGAACCAACGAACCAACGAACCAACGAACCAACGAACCAACGAACCAACGAACCAACGAACCAACGAACCAACGAACCAACGAACCAACGAACCAACGAACCAACGAACCAACGAAGCAACGAACCAACGAACCAACGAACCAACGAACCAACGAACCAACGAACCAACGAACCAACGAACCAACGAACCAACGAACCAACGAACCAACGAACCAACGAACCTACGAACCAACGAACCAACGAACCAACGAACCAACGCACCAACGAACCAACGAACCAACGAAACAACGAACCAACGAACCAACGAACCAACGAACCAACGAACCAACGAACCAACGAACCAACGAAACAACGAACCAACGAACCAACGAACCAACGAACCAACGAACCAACGAACCAACGAACCAACGAACCAACGAACCAACGAACCAACGAAACAACGAACCAACGAACCAACGAACCAACGAACCAACGAACCAACGAACCAACGAACCAACGAACCAACGAACCAACGAACCAACGAACCATCGAACCAACGAACCAGCGAACAAACGAACAAACGAACCAACGAACAAACGAACAAACGAACAAACGAACAAAGAAAGAAAGAAACAAAGAAACAAACGAACCAACGAACCAACGAACCAACGAACCAACGAACCAACGAACCAACGAACCAACGAACCAACGAACCAACGAACCAACGAACCAATGAACCAACGAACCAACGAACCAACGAACCAACGAACCAACGAACCAGCGAACAAACGAACAAACGAACCAACGAACCAACGAACAAACGAACCAACGAACCAACGAACAAACGAACAAACGAACAAAGAAAGAAAGAAACAAAGAAACAAACGAACCAACGAACCAACGAACCAACGAACCAACGAACCAACGAAACAACGAATCAACGAACCAACGAACCAACGAACCAACGAACCAACGAACCAACGAACCAACGAACCAACGAACCAACGAACCAACGAACCAACGAACCAACGAACCAACGAACCAACGAACCAACGAACCAACGAACCAACGAACCAACGAAACAACGAACAAACGAACCAACGAATCAACGAACAAACGAACAAAGAAAGAAAGAAACAAAGAAACAAACGAACCAACGAACCAACGAACCAACGAACCAGCGGACCAACGAACCAACGAACCAACGAACCAACGAACCAACGAACCAACGAACCAACGAACCAACGAACCAACGAACCAACGAACCAACGAACCAACGAACCAACGAACCAACGAACCAACGAACCAACGAACCAACGAACCAACGAACCAACGAACCAACGAACCAACGAACCAACGAACCAACGAACCAACGAACCAACGAACCAACGAACCAACGAACCAACGAACCAACGAACCAACGAACCAACGAACCAACGAACCAGCGAACAAACGAACAAACGAACCAACGAACCAACGAACAAACGAACCAACGAACCAACGAACAAACGAACAAACGAACAAACGAACAAAGAAAGAAAGAAACAAAGAAACAAACGAACCAACGAACCAACGAACCAACGAACCAACGAACCAACGAAACAACGAATCAAAGAACCAACGAACCAACGAACCAACGAACCAACGAACCAACGAACCAACGAACCAACGAACCAAAGAACCAAACGAACCAACGAACCAACGAACCAACGAACAAACGAACAAACGAACAAACGAACAAACGAACAAACGAACCAACGAATCAACGAACAAACGAACAAAGAAAGAAAGAAAACAAGGAAACAAACGAACCAACGAACCAACGAACCAACGAACCAACGAACCAACGAAACAACGAAACAACGAACCAACGAACCAACGAACCAACGAACCAACGAACCAACGAACCAACGAACCAACGAACCAACGAACCAACGAACCAACGAACCAACGAACCAACGAACAAACGAACAAACGAACAAAGAAAGAAAGAAACAAAGAAACAAACGAACCAACAAACCAACGAACAAACGAACCAACGAACCAACGACCCAACGAACCAACGAACCAACGAACCAACGAACCAACGAACCAACGAACCAACGAACCAACGAACCAACGAACCAACGAACCAACGAACCAACGAACCAACGAACCAACGAACCAACGAACCAACGAACCAACGAACCAACGAACCAACGAACCAACGAACCAACGAACCAGCGAACAAACGAACAAACGAACAAACGAACCAACGGATCTACGAACAAACGAACAAACGAACAAACGAACAAAGAAAGAAAGAAACAAAGAAACAAACGAACCAACGAACCAACGAACCAGCGAACCAACGAACCAACGAACCAACGAACAAACGAACCAACGAACAAACGAACAAACGAACAAAGAAAGAAAGAAACAAAGAAACAAACGAACCAACGAACCAACGAACCAACGAACCAACGAACCAACGAACCAACGAACCAACGAACCAACGAACCAACGAACCAACGAACCAACGAACCAACGAACCAACGAACCAACGAACCAACGAACCAACGAACCAACGAACCAACGAACCAACGAACCAACGAACCAACGAACCAACGAACCAACGAACCAACGAACCAACGAAACAACGAACCAACGAACCAACGAACCAACGAACCAACGAACCAACGAACCAACGAACCAACGAACCAGCGAACAAACGAACAAACGAACCAACGAACAAACGAACAAACGAACCAACGAACCAACGAACCAACGAACCAACGAACCTACGAACCAACGAACCAACGAACCAACGCACCAACGAACCAACGAACCAACGAACCAACGAACCAACGAACCAACGAACCAACGAATCAACGAACCAACGAACCAACGAACCAACGAACCAACGAAACAACCAACCAACGAACCAACGAACCAACGAACCAACGAAACAACGAACCAACGAACCAACGAACCAACGAACCAACGAACCAACGAACCAACGAACCAACGAACCAACGAACCAACGAACCATCGAACCAACGAACCAGCGAACAAACGAACAAACGAACCAACGAACAAACGAACAAACGAACAAAGAAAGAAAGAAACAAAGAAACAAACGAACCAACGAACCAACGAACCAACGAACCAACGAACCAACGAACCAACGAACCAACGAACCAACGAACCAACGAACCAACGAACCATCGAACCAACGAACCAGCGAACAAACGAACAAACGAACCAACGAACCAACGAACCAACGAACCAACGAACCAACGAACCAACGAACCAACGAACCAACGAACCAACGAACCAACGAACCAACGAACCAACGAACCAACGAACCAACGAACCAACGAACCAACGAAACAACGAACCAACGAACCAACGAACCAACGAACCAACGAACCAACGAACCAACGAACCAACGAACCAACGAACCAACGAACCAACGAACCAACGAACCAACGAACCAACGAACCAACGAACCAACGAACCAACGAACCAACGAACCAACGAACCAACGAACCAACGAACCAACGAACCAGCGAACAAACGAAAAAACGAACCAACGAACAAACGAACAAACGAACAAAGAAAGAAAGAAACAAAGAAACAAACGAACCAACGAACCAACGAACAAACGAACCAACGAACAAACGAACCAACGACCCAACGAACCAACGACCCAACGAACCAACGAACCAACGAACCAACGAACCAACGAACCAACGAACCAACGAACCAACGAACCAACGAACCAACGAACCAACGAACCAACGAACCAACGAACCAACGAACCAACGAACCAACGAACCAACGAACCAACGAAGCAACGAACCAACGAACCAACGAACCAACGAACCAACGAACCAACGAACCAACGAACCAACGAACCAACGAACCAACGAACCAACGAACCAACGAACCAACGAACCTACGAACCAACGAACCAACGAACCAACGAACCAACGCACCAACGAACCAACGAACCAACGAACCAACGAACCAACGAACCAACGAACCAACGAACCAACGAACCAACGAACCAACGAACCAACGAAACAACGAACCAACGAACCAACGAACCAACGAACCAACGAACCAACGAACCAACGAACCAACGAACCAACGAACCAACGAACCAACGAAACAACGAACCAACGAACCAACGAACCAACGAACCAACGAACCAACGAACCAACGAACCAACGAACCAACGAACCAACGAACCAACGAACCATCGAACCAACGAACCAGCGAACAAACGAACAAACGAACCAACGAACAAACGAACAAACGAACAAACGAACAAAGAAAGAAAGAAACAAAGAAACAAACGAACCAACGAACCAACGAACCAACGAACCAACGAACCAACGAACCAACGAAGCAACGAACCAACGAACCAACGAACCAACGAACCAACGAACCAACGAACCAACGAACCAACGAACCAACGAACCAACGAACCAACGAACCAACGAACCAACGAACCAACGAACCAACGAACCAACGAACCAACGAACCAACGAACCAACGAACCAACGAACCAACGAACCAACGAACCAACGAACCAACGAACCAACGAACCAACGAACCAACGAACCAACGAACCAACGAACCAACGAACCAACGAACCAACGAACCAACGAACCAACGAACCAGCGAACCAACGAACCAACGAACCAACGAACCAGCGAACCAACGAACCAACGAACCAACGAACCAACGAACCAACGAACCAACGAACCAACGAACCAACGAACCAACGAACCAACGAACCAACGAACCAACGAACCAACGAACCAACGAACCAACGAACCAACGAACCAACGAACCAACGAACCAACGAACCAACGAACCAACGAACCAACGAACCAACGAACTAACGAACCAACGAACCAACGAACCAACGAACCAACGAACCATCGAACCAACGAACCAACGAACCAACGAACCAACGAACCAACGAACCAACGAACCAACGAACCAACGAACCAACGAACCAGCGAACCAACGAACCAACGAACCAACGAACCAGCGAACCAACGAACCAACGAACCAACGAACCAACGAACCAACGAACCAACGAACCAACGAACCAACGAACCAACGAACCAACGAACCAACGAACCAACGAACCAACGAACCAACGAACCAACGAACCAACGAACCAACGAACCAACGAACCAACGAACCAACGAACCAACGAACCAACGAACCAACGAACCAACGAACCAACGAACCAACGAACCAACGAAACAACGAACCAACGAACCAACGAACCAACGAACCAACGAACCAACGAACCAACGAACCAACGAACCAACGAACCAACGAACCAACGAACCAACGAAACAACGAACCAACGAACCAACGAACCAACGAACCAACGAACCAACGAACCAACGAACCAACGAACCAACGAACCAACGAACCAACGAACCAACGAACCATCGAACCAACGAACCAACGAACCAACGAACCAACGAACCAACGAACCAACGAACCAACGAACAAACGAACAAACGAACAAAGAAAGAAAGAAACAAAGAAACAAACGAACCAACGAACCAACGAACAAACGAACCAACGAACCAACGAACCAACGAACCAACGAACCAACGAACCAACGAACCAACGAACCAACGAACCAACGAACCAACGAACCAACGAACCAACGAACCAACGAACCAACGAACCAACGAACCAACGAACCAACGAACCAGCGAACAAACGAACAAACGAACAAACGAACCAACGGATCAACGAACAAACGAACAAACGAACAAACGAACAAAGAAAGAAAGAAACAAAGAAACAAACGAACCAACGAACCAACGAACCAGCGAACCAACGAACCAACGAACCAACGAACAAACGAACCAACGAACAAACGAACAAACGAACAAAGAAAGAAAGAAACAAAGAAACAAACGAACCAACGAACCAACGAACCAACGAACCAACGAACCAACGAACCAACGAACCAACGAAGCAACGAACCAACGAACCAACGAACCAACGAACCAACGAACCAACGGAACCAACGAACCAACGAACCAACGAACCAACGAACCAACGAACCAGCGAACAAACGAACAAACGAACAAACGAACCAACGGATCAACGAACCAACGAACCAACGAACCAAAGAACCAACGAACCAACGAACCAACGAACAAACGAACAAACGAACAAAGAAAGAAAGAAACAAAGAAACAAACGAACCAACGAACCAACGAACAAACGAACCAACGAACCAACGAACCAACGAACCAACGACCCAACGAACCAACGAACCAGCGAACCAACGAACCAACGAACCAACGAACCAACGAACCAACGAACCAACGAACCAACGAACCAACGAACCAACGAACCAACGAACCAACGAACCAACGAACCAACGAACCAACGAACCAACGAACCAACGAACCAACGAACCAACGAACCAACGAACCAACGAACCAACGAACCAACGAACCAACGAACCAACGAACCAACGAACCAACGAACCAACGAACTAACGAACCAACGAACCAACGAACCAACGAACCAACGAACCATCGAACCAACGAACCAACGAACCAACGAACCAACGAACCAACGAAACAACGAACCAACGAACCAACGAACCAACGAACCAGCGAACCACGAACCAACGAACCAACGAACCAACGAAACAACGAAACAACGAACCAACGAACCAACGAAACAACGAAACAACGAAACCAACGAACCAACGAACCAACGAACCAACGAACCAACGAACCAACGAACCAACGAACCAACGAACCAACGAACCAACGAACCAACGAACCAACGAACCAACGAACCAACGAACCAACGAACCAACGAACCAACGAACCAACGAACCAGCGAACCAACGAACCAACGAACCAACGAAACAGCGAACCAACGAACCAACGAACCAACGAACCAACGAACCAACGAACCAACGAACCAACGAACCAACGAACCAACGAACCAACGAACCAACGAACCAACGAACCAACGAACCAACGAACCAACGACCAACGAACCAACGAACACGAACCAACGAACCAACGAAACAACGAACCAACGAACCAACGAACCAACGAACCAACGAACCAACGAACCAACGAACCAACGAACCAACGAACCAACGAACCAACGAAACAACGAACCAACGAACCAACGAACCAACGAACCAACGAACCAACGAACCAACGAACCAACGAACCAACGAACCAACGAACCAACGAACCAACGAACCAACGAACCATCGAACCAACGAACCAACGAACCAACGAACGAACCAACGAACAACGAACCAACGAACAAACGAACAAACGAACAAAGAAAGAAAGAAAGAAACAAACGAACCAACGAACCAACGAACAAACGAACCAACGAACCAACGAACCAACGAACCAACGAACCAACGAACCAACGAACCAACGAACCAACGAACCAACGAACCAACGAACCAACGAACCAACGAACCAACGAACCAACGAACCAACGAACCAACGAACCAACGAACCAACGAACCAACGAACCAACGAACCAGCGAACAAACGAACAAACGAACAAACGAACCAACGATCAACGAACAAACGAACAAACGAACAAACGAACAAAGAAAGAAAGAAACAAAGAAACAAACGAACCAACGATCCAACGAACCAGCGAACCAACGAACCAACGAACCAACGAACAAACGAACCAACGAACAAACGAACAAACGAACAAAGAAAGAAAGAAACAAGGAAACAAACGAACCAACGAACCAACGAACCAACGAACCAACGAACCAACGAACCAACGAACCAACGAAGCAACGAACCAACGAACCAACGAACCAACGAACCAACGAACCAACGAACCCAACGAACCAACGAACCAACGAACCAACGAACCAGCGAACAAACGAACAAACGAACAAACGAACCAACGGATCAACGAACCAACGAACCAACGAACCAAAGAACCAACGAACCAACGAACAAACGAACAAACGAACAAACGAACAAAGAAAGAAAGAAACAAAGAAACAAACGAACCAACGAACCAACGAACAAACGAACCAACGAATCAACGAACCAACGACCCAACGAACCAACGAACCAACGAACCAACGAACCAACGAACCAACGAACCAACGAACCAACGAACCAACGAACCAACGAATCAACGAACCAACGAAGCAAAGAACCAACGAACCAACGAACCAACGAACCAACGAACAAACGAACAAACGAACAAACGAACAAACGAACAAACGAACCAACGAATCAACGAACAAACGAACAAAGAAAGTAAGAAAACAAGGAAACAAACGAACCAACGAACCAACGAACCAACGAACCAACGAACCAACGAAACAACGAACCAACGAACCAACGAACCAACGAACCAACGAACCAACGAACCAACGAACCAACGAACCAACGAACCAACGAACCAACGAACCAACGAACCAACGAACCAACGAACCAACGAACAAACGAACAAACGAACAAAGAAAGAAAGAAACAAAGAAACAAACGAACCAACGAACCAACGAACAAACGAACCAACGAACCAACGAACCAACGACCCAACGAACCAACGAACCAACGAACCAACGAACCAACGAACCAACGAACCAACGAACCAACGAACCATCGAACCAACGAACCAACGAACCAACGAACCAACGAACCAACGAACCAACGAACCAACGAACCAACGAACCAACGAACCAACGAACCAACGAACCAACGAACCAACGAACCAACGAACCAACGAAACAACGAACCAACGAACCAACGAACCAACGAACCAACGAACCAACGAACCAACGAACCAACGAACCAACGAACCATCGAACCAACGAACCAGCGAACAAACGAACAAACGAACCAACGAACAAACGAACAAACGAACAAAGAAAGAAAGAAACAAAGAAACAAACGAACCAACGAACCAACGAACCAACGAACCAACGAACCAACGAACCAACGAACCAACGAACCAACGAACCAACGAACCAACGAAGCAACGAACCAACGAACCAACGAACCAACGAACCAACGAACCAACGAACCAACGAACCAACGAACCAACGAACCAACGAACCAACGAACCAACGAACCAACGAACCAACGAACCAACGAACCTACGAACCAACGAACCAACGAACAACGAACCAACGCACCAACGAACCAACGAACCAACGAACCAACGAACCAACGAACCAACGAACCAACGAACCAACGAACCAACGAACCAACGAACCAACGAACCAACGAACCAACGAAACAACGAACCAACGAACCAACGAACCAACGAACCAACGAACCAACGAACCAACGAACCAACGAACCAACGAACCAACGAACCAACGAAACAACGAACCAACGAACCAACGAACCAACGAACCAACGAACCAACGAACCAACGAACCAACGAACCAACGAACCAACGAACCAACGAACCATCGAACCAACGAACCAGCGAACAAACGAACAAACGAACCAACGAACAAACGAACCAACGAACCAACGAACCAACGAACCAACGACCCAACGAACCAACGAACCAACGAACAAACGAACAAACGAACAAACGAACAAACGAACAAACGAACCAACGAATCAACGAACAAACGAACAAAGAAAGAAAGAAAACAAGGAAACAAACGAACCAACGAACCAACGAACCAACGAACCAACGAACCAACGAAACAACGAACCAACGAACCAACGAACCAACGAACCAACGAACCAACGAACCAACGAACCAACGAACCAACGAACAAACGAACAAACGAACAAAGAAAGAAAGAAACAAAGAAACAAACGAACCAACGAACCAACGAACAAACGAACCAACGAACCAACGAACCAACGACCCAACGAACCAACGAACCAACGAACCAACGAACCAACGAACCAACGAACCAACGAACCAACGAACCAAAGAACCAACGAACCAACGAACCAACGAACCAACGAACAAACGAACAAACGAACAAACGAACAAACGAACAAACGAACCAACGAATCAACGAACAAACGAACAAAGAAAGAAAGAAAACAAGGAAACAAACGAACCAACGAACCAACGAACCAACGAACCAACGAACCAACGAAACAACGAACCAACGAACCAACGAACCAACGAACCAACGAACCAAAGAACCAACGAACCAACGAACCAACGAACCAACGAACAAAACGAACAAACGAACAACGAACAAACGAACAAACGAACAAACGAACCAACGAATCAACGAACAAACGAACAAAGAAAGAAAGAAAACAAGGAAACAAACGAACCAACGAACCAACGAACCAACGAACCAACGAACCAACGAAACCAACGAACCAACGAACCAACGAACCAACGAACCAACGAACCAACGAACCAACGAACCAACGAACCAACGAACCAACGAACAAACGAACAAACGAACAAAGAAAGAAAGAAACAAAGAAACAAACGAACCAACGAACCAACGAACAAACGAACCAACGAACCAACGAACCAACGACCCAACGAACCAACGAACCAACGAACCAACGAACCAACGAACCAACGAACCAACGAACCAACGAACCAACGAACCAACGAACCAACGAACCAACGAACCAACGAACCAACGAACCAACGAACAAACGAACCAACGAACAAACGAACAAACGAACAAAGAAAGAAAGAACCAACGATCCAACGAACCAGCGAACAAACGAACAAACGAACCAACGAACCAGCGAACAAACGAAAAAACGAACCAACGAACAAACGAACAAACGAACAAAGAAAGAAAGAAACAAAGAAACAAACGAACCAACGAACCAACGAACAAACGAACCAACGAACAAACGAACCAACGACCCAACGAACCAACGACCCAACGAACCAACGAACAACGAACCAACGAACCAACGAACCAACGAACCAACGAACCAACGAACCAACGAACCAACGAACCAACGAACCAACGAACCAACGAACCAACGAACCAGAACGAAACGAAAAAACGAACCAACGAACAAACGAACAAACGAACAAAGAAAGAAAGAAACAAAGAAACAAACGAACCAACGAACCAACGAACAAACGAACCAACGAACAAACGAACCAACGACCCAACGAACCAACGACCCAACGAACCAACGAACCAACGAACCAACGAACCAACGAACCAACGAACCAACGAACCAACGAACCAACGAACCAACGAACCAACGAACCAACGAACCAGCGAACAAACGAACAAACGAACAAACGAACCAACGGATCAACGAACAAACGAACAAACGAACAAACGAACAAAGAAAGAAAGAAACAAAGAAACAAACGAACCAACGAACCAACGAACCAGCGAACCAACGCACCAACGAACCAACGAACCAACGAACCAACGAACCAACGAACCAACGAACCAACGAACCAACGAACCAACGAACCAACGAACCAACGAAACAACGAACCAACGAACCAACGAACCAACGAACCAACGAACCAACGAACCAACGAACCAACGAACCAACGAACCAACGAACCAACGAAACAACGAACCAACGAACCAACGAACCAACGAACCAACGAACCAACGAACCAACGAACCAACGAACCAACGAACCAACGAACCAACGAACCATCGAACCAACGAACCAGCGAACAAACGAACAAACGAACCAACGAACAAACGAACAAACGAACAAAGAAAGAAAGAAACAAAGAAACAAACGAACCAACGAACCAACGAACCAACGAACCAACGAACCAACGAACCAACGAAGCAACGAACCAACGAACCAACGAACCAACGAACCAACGAACCAACGAACCAACGAACCAACGAACCAACGAACCAACGAACCAACGAACCAACGAACCAACGAACCAACGAAACAACGAAACAACGAACAACGAACCAACGAACCAACGAACCAACGAACCAACGAACCAACGAACCAACGAACCAACGAACCAACGAACCAACGAACCAACGAACCAACGAACCAACGAACCAACGAACCAACGAACCAACGAACCAACGAACCAACGAACCAACGAACCAACGAACCAGCGAACCAACGAACCAACGAACCAACGAACCAACGAACCAACGAACCAACGAACCAACGAACCAACGAACCAACGAACCAACGAACCAACGAACCAACGAACCAACGAACCAACGAACCAACGAACCAACGAACCAACGAACAACGAACCAAACGAACCAACGAACCAACGAACCAACGAACCAACGAACAACGAACCAACGAACTAACGAACCAACGAACCAACGAACCAACGAACCAACGAACCATCGAACCAACGAACCAACGAACCAACGAAACAACGAACCAACGAACCAACGAACAAACGAACAAACGAACAAAGAAAGAAAGAAACAAAGAAACAAACGAACCAACGAATCAACGAACAAACGAACAAAGAAAGAAAGAAAACAAGGAAACAAACGAACCAACGAACCAACGAACCAACGAACCAACGAACCAACGAAACAACGAACCAACGAACCAACGAACCAACGAACCAACGAACCAAAGAACCAACGAACCAACGAACCAACGAACCAACGAACAAACGAACAAACGGAAACAACGAACCAACGAACCAACGAACCAACGAACCAACGAACCTACGAACCAACGAACCAACGAACCAACGAACCAACGAACCAACGAACCAACGAACCAACGAACCAACGAACCAACGAACCAACGAACCAACGAACCAACGAACCAACGAACCAGCGAACCAACGAACCAACGAACCAACGAACCAGCGAACCAACGAACCAACGAACCAA
Organism: Andrena cerasifolii; assembly: GCF_050908995.1. NCBI lineage: Eukaryota > Metazoa > Arthropoda > Insecta > Hymenoptera > Andrenidae > Andrena > Andrena cerasifolii. The sequence continues at coordinate 24,665 of NW_027486132.1, forward strand.
CGAACCAACGAACCAACGAACCAACGAACCAACGAACCAACGAACCAACGAACCAACGAACCAACGAACCAACGAACCAACGAACCAACGAACCAACGAACCAACGAACCAACGAACCAACGAACCAACGAACCAACGAACCAACGAACCAACGAACCAACGAACCAACGAACCAACGAACCAACGAACCAACGAACCAACGAACCAACGAAACAACGAACCAACGAACCAACGAACCAACGAACCAACGAACCAACGAACCAACGAACCAACGAACCAACGAACCAACGAAACAACGAACCAACGAACCAACGAACCAACGAACCAACGAACCAACGAACCAACGAACCAACGAACAAACGAACAAACGAACAAAGAAAGAAAGAAACAAAGAAACAAACGAACCAACGAACCAACGAACAAACGAACCAACGAACCAACGAACCAACGAAGCAACGAAGCAACGAACCAACGAACCAACGAACCAACGAACCAACGAACCAACGAACCAACGAACCAACGAACCAACGAACCAACGAACCAACGAACCAACGAACCAACGAACCAACGAACCAACGAAACAACGAACCAACGAACCAACGAACCAACGAACCAACGAACCTACGAACCAACGAACCAACGAACCAACGAACCAACGAACCAACGAACCAACGAACCAACGAACCAACGAACCAACGAACCAACGAACCAACGAACCAACGAACCAACGAACCAGCGAACCAACGAACCAACGAACCAACGAACCAGCGAACCAACGAACCAACGAACCAACGAACCAACGAACCAACGAACCAACGAACCAACGAACCAACGAACCAACGAACCAACGAACCAACGAACCAACGAACCAACGAACCAACGAACCAACGAACCAACGAACCAACGAACCAACGAACCAACGAACCAACGAACCAACGAACCAACGAACCAACGAACCAACGAACCAACGAACCAACGAACCAACGAACCAACGAACCAACGAAACAACGAACCAACGAACCAACGAACCAACGAACCAACGAACCAACGAACCAACGAACCAACGAACCAACGAACCAACGAAACAACGAACCAACGAACCAACGAACCAACGAACCAACGAACCAACGAACCAACGAACCAACGAACCAACGAACCAACGAACCAACGAACCAACGAACCATCGAACCAACGAACCAACGAACCAACGAACCAACGAACCAACGAACCAACGAACCAACGAACAAACGAACAAACGAACAAAGAAAGAAAGAAACAAAGAAACAAACGAACCAACGAACCAACGAACAAACGAACCAACGAACCAACGAACCAACGAACCAACGAACCAACGAACCAACGAACCAACGAACCAACGAACCAACGAACCAACGAACCAACGAACCAACGAACCAACGAACCAACGAACCAACGAACCAACGAACCAACGAACCAACGAACCAACGAACCAGCGAACAAACGAACAAACGAACAAACGAACCAACGGATCAACGAACAAACGAACAAACGAACGAACGAACAAAGAAAGAAA